>NW_019943126.1:170485-178428 GCF_002910315.2 Salvelinus sp. IW2-2015
AACGCATGGTTAAGACATTACAACTGGGGTGTAGAGCTGTTAATGGACAGTTATCAACTGGGGGTGTAGAGCTGTTAATGACACAAAAAAAAAAAAAATTGGAGAGATTGGACAGTACAAACTGGGGGTGTAGAGCTGTAATGGACAGTTACAATGGGGGTGTAGAGCTGTTAATGGACAGTTACAACTGGGGTTAGAGCTGTAATTGATCAGTTACAACTGGGGTGTAGAGCTGTAATGACAGTTACAACTGGGGTGTAGAGCTGTTAATGGACAGTTACAACTGGGGGTGTAGAGCTGGTTAATGGACAGTTACAACTGGGTTGTAAGCGTTAATGGACAGTTACAACTGGGGTGTAGAGCTGTTAATGGACAGTTACAACTGGGGGTGTAGAGCTGATTAAATGGACATTACAACTGGGGGTGTAGAGCTGTTAGGACAGTTACAACTGGGGGTGTAGAGTGTTATGGACAGTTACAAATGGGGTGTAGAGCTGTAATGGACAGTTACAACTGTGTTAGACTGGTAGACATTACAACTGGTGTAGAGCTGTAATGGACAGTTTACAACTGGGTGTAGAGCTGTAATGGACAGTTTACAACTGGGGTGTAGAGCTGTAATGGACAGTTACAATTGGGGGTGTAGAGCTGTTAATTGACAGTTACAACTGGGGTGTAGAGCTGTAATGGACAGTTACAACTGGGGGTTAGCAGCTGTAATGGACAGTACAATTGGGGGTGTAGAGCTGTAATGGACAGTTACAACTGGGGTGTAGAGCTGTTAATGGACAGTTACAACTACCAAGAAAGTGTGTTGTACAGGCTTGATCAACTGGTGTATTATCAATATGGATCCCTATTGGATTCACCAAGAAAGTGTGTTGTACAGGCTTGATCAACTGGTGTATTATCAATATGGATCCCTATTGGATTCACCAAGAAAGTGTGTTGTACAGGCTTAGAGCATTGGGCCAGTAACCGAAAGGTTGCTGGATCGAATCCCCGAGCTATCAAGGTAAAAATCTGTTGTACTGCCACTGAGCAAGGCAGTAAACCCACTGTTTCCCGGGCGCCGAAGACGTGGATGTTCATTCAGTTGTACAACTGACTAAGTATCCCCCCTTTCCCTAACCAACAGGTATATTATCAAAATGGACACCTACATAGTCTGGATTGGATTCTCTATTCTTGGACCAAATAATAAATTCAGTGACAATTTGTTGATTTTAAATCACTTGGAGATATTGCAGTTTATCATGAACGATATTAATACGATCATTGAGGTCTCTGTGAGAGTAAAACACACATAATAGGGGACCAAGAATTGACCCCTGCGGCACACCACACTTAATCTCCCGAATGCTTTTGAGAGAGCCAGAAAAATACCGAATGCGATCATTTTCCTTATGTATTTCGTCAATTAAATAAGTAGAGTGAGATTTTTCTGAAGCCATACTGATGTTTGTATAAGAGACTTGCCTTTTTAAGATATTTTATTAATCTGTTATATGCAAGCTTCTCTAAAATGGTCGAGGTAGACGGCAAAAGTTGTCATTTTTTAAGTTTGATCAACTTTATGAATTGGAAAACTTTTGGCCATTTTCAGTTCATAGGGCACAATGCCCTTAGCAAATTATAGATTGAAAATGTGGGCAAGAGGTGTGATAATGAAATCAACCATTTCTTTAGCCAGTTTAGCGTCCAATCTGTCGTGACCTGAGGTGGTGTTTATCAGAGATAGTAAGATGTCACGTAACTTATTACAGGACACAGCGGTAGATTGGAACTTGCTTGATTGGGGACAGATTCATGAATTATGTTGGGTGATTGTGAGATTGTAGTGGCTCCACTATTATAAGACATTCTCCCCCTCAGCAGCCTCCTGTGGTAAGGTTGTAGTGATGACACGTGAGCCAGTCAGAGCCAAGGGGAAACCCTGGGATTGTTCCATCCAGACACTACTTGATATTGGAGCACAGTTTTTTTGTCCGGGGGGTTTCGTCAGACGGTTTGATCCAGATCTTCTGCTGACTAGACAGAGAGGGGGATCCTCCAGTCTCAGTCCTGTCTCAGTCCTGCCCTGTCCCAGTCCTCATGTCACAGGTCACAGGTCACAGGTCACAGCTGTTCAGAGAGGTACCCTACTAGAGGGTAGGATGGAAGGAGAGAGGGCACAACCTCACATCTGCAGGCTACGAGGGAATGGTGGAATAGGGTGTACGTTTTTCACCAAATTAATGAAACAGAGGTGGTTCATTGATTGCTAGAATGTTGCAGATTACTCTACATAATATACACCAACTCTGAAAACAAATGCAAGAAAGAGCCAGTATAGAGAGGGACCGGTATAGAGTAGAGAGGGACCGGTATAGAGTAGAGAGGGACCGGTATAGAGTAGAGAGGGACCGGTATAGAGTAGAGAGGGACGACCCCGACGCCGACCGCCGCGCCTCACCCGCAGTACGACGCGCGCGCCGCCAGCGCTCACTCCCTCCCGCACTCGCCAGCGCGCACGCGCATACCGCGCTAGAGAGGGACTCGGTAATAGAGTAGAGAGGGACCGGTATATCGAGTAGAAGAGGGAACGGTATAAGAGTAGAGAGGGACGTATAGGGAGTAGAGGGGGACCGGTAATAGAGTAGAGAGCGGACCGGGTATGAGTAGAGGGGACCGGTTATGAGTAGAGAGGGACGGTATACGAGTAGAAGGGGCGACCCGGTTATAGAGTAGAGAGGGACGGTATAAGAGGGACCGGTATAGAGTAGAAGAGGGACCGGTATAGAGTGAGGGGGTACCGGTATAGAGTAGCGAGAGGGAACGGTAAATAGAGTAAGAGAGGGACCGGTATAGAGGTAGAGAGGGACCGCGTATAAGAGTAGAGGGGGACCGGTATGAGTACAGAGGGACGGGGGTATTGAGTAAGGCAGAGGAACCGGTATAGAGTAGAGAGGGACCGTATAACGAGTTAGAGAGGGACTGGTATGGAAATAAACAAGAAAGAGGGACCGGGTATAGAGTAGAGAGGGAACCGGTATAGAGTAGAGGGGGACCGGTATACGAGTAGAGGAGGGACCGGTATAGAGTAGAGGAGCGGACCGGTATAGGTAGAGAGGGACCGGTATAATAGAGTAGAGGGGACCGGTCTAGCAGTAGAGAGGGACCGGTAATAGAGTAGAGGGGACCGGTAATAGAGTAGAGAGGGACCGGTAATAGAGTATAGAGGGGACGCGGTATAGATAGAGAGGGACCGGTATAGAGTAAGAGGGGACCCGGTATAGAGTAAGAGAGGGACCGGTAATAGCGGACGAGATGGTATCGTAGAAGGGGACCGGTATTAGAGTAAGTAGAGGGGACCGGTATAGATAGGAGGGACCTATGACCTTATAAGAAGGGACGGTATAGAGTAACGAGGGGACCAAGGTTATGAGTAGAGAGGTGACGTAAGGGACAGTTTAACAGAAGAGAGGACTGGTACTAGAGCGGTAGAGAGGGACCGCGGTAATAGAGGATGCAGTAGAGGGACCGTAGATACGAAGTAGGAGGGACCGGGTATAATGACGAGTAAGGAGGGACCGGATCGGTATATAGAGACGGTATAGGAGGGGGCGGTATAAAGTAGACGAGGAACCGTATAGAAGTAAGAGAGGAGACAGCGGTAATAATACGAGTAGAGGGGACCGGTGGAATAAGAGTAGAGAGGGACCCAAGGTATAAGGAGTAGAGAGGGAGGACGTTAGAGTACGAGAGGGACCGGATAATAGATAGAGTAGGACGGGTAAGAGTTGGGGAACCGGAATACTAGAGTAGAGAGAGGGAACCGAGTATATGAGAGTAGAGGAGGGACCGGTATAGAGTAGACGGGGAACGGGTAATAGATGATAGAGGGGGAGCCAGGAATCAGAGTAGAGTGTGACGTATATGTAGGGGGACCGGTATAGAGTAGAGAGGGACCGGATATTAAGAGTAGTAGGGGACCAGTGTATGATAGTAGCTAAGGGGACCGGGAAGAGGTGCAGTGAGGGAATATAGAGTAGGAAAGGGGGAACGGTAGTAGAGTAGACGAGGGACAGGTATAGAGTTTAGGCAGAGGAGAACACAGGGTAATATGAGTAGAGAAGGGACCGAGTAGTCCAGCTGAGATGGTAGAGGGGGCGGAGAGATAATAGAGTTAGAGGGGGACCGGATAGGAAGGTACGAGGGGGACCAGGGATTATAGAGTTGAGAGAGGGACCAGGTTATATAGAGTAGAGGGGCCGTGTATTAGAGTTAGAAGAGGGACCGGTAAGAGTAGAGGAAGGGACCGGGTATAGAGTACGAGAGGGACCGTTATAGAGTAGAGAGGGACCGGATAAGATGTAGAGCTATAGAGTAGAGAAGGACCGGTTGAGGTTAGAAGCATAGGAGGCGGGACGGTTATAGAGTAGAGAGAGGAGCGGTAAATAAGAGTAGAGGGGACCGGAGTAGAAGAGGCACGGTAGGGAGAGGGGGACCGTATAGAATAAGACGAGAGGGGACCAGGTATAGAGGTAGAGAGGCGTAATAGAGTGGGGGACCAGGTCAAATATGAGTGAGGAGGGACCGGGAGTATTTGAGGAGAGGAACACGGGAACTGATAAGACTGACAGGTAATCAGCAGTAGAGAAGGTGAACCGGAATGGGTAGGTATAGGAGTCAGAGGGAGGGACCGGAACTAATTAGAAGTAGAAGGGGGACGCGGATACTAGAGTAGAGAGGGACTGGATATAGAGTAGAGGAGGGAGCCAGGGTAATAAGTATCGTATGAGGGGACCGGTTATACGGAGTATGAGAATGGTGACGATAACGCGGATATTAGAGGTAGCAGAGGGGACACGGTTATACGAGTACGAGGGACGCTTAGAGTAGGGGGACGCGATCGAAGTAAGAGGAGTATGAGAGTAGAGGGGACCGGATAGTAGAGTAGAAGGAGGGACCGGTATAGAGTAGAGAGGGACCGTAAGAGGGGGCGGTATTAGAGCTAGAGAGGAGACCGGTTATAGAGTGAGGGCGGACCCGATTGTAGTATATCGAGTATGAGATATAGGGAACCGGACTAATACGAGTAGAGAGGACGACGGTATAAGGGAGTTAGAGGGGGAGCAACGGTAGTAGAGAGTAGCAGAGGGACCGGTATAGAGTAGAGGGGAACCTGTGATTAGAGTAGAGAGGGACAACAGACGAAGAGTAAGAGGAGACTTTTATAGAGGGAGGACCGGATTATAGCTATGAGTTAGAGGGGACCGGATATATGAGTGAGAGGGGGACGCGTATAGAGTAGAGAGGGCCTGGTATGACGAGTAAGAGGCGGGACCGGTATGAGATGACGAATAGAGTGAGAACCGGTAATAGAGTAGAGGAGGACCGGTATAAGGTAGAGACGGGAACCGTATAGAGTAGAGAGAGGACCAGGTATTAGAGAGTATGAGACAGGGACGGTATAGAGTAGAGAGGGGACCGGTTATCATAGAGTAGAGAGGAACCGGGTATAGAGAGAGAGGGGAACCGAGTAATACAGAGTAGGAGAGGGGAAACCGGTATAGAGTAGAGAGGGACCGGTATAGTGAGTAGAGAGGGACCGTTAGAGTAGGAGAGGACCAGGTACTAGAAGTTAGAGGAGGGACCAGGATAATAGAGTAGGAGGGGGACCGGAATATAGAGTAACGAGGGAACCGGTATTGAGTAGAGGGGAGCCGGCTTAGAGTAGAGGCGTATTGACGGAGGCGACCGGTTTATAGAGTGACGAGGGACGGTAAAGAGTAGAGAGACCGGGATAATAGAGTAGAGGGAGACGGGTAATCAGAGTAAGAGAGGGACCCGGTATAGAGTAGAGAGGGACCGGATATAGAGTAGAGGGGGACCGGTATAGTGAGGACCGGTTGTAATGAGAGGACCGGTCATAGAGTAGAAAGAGGGACCGGTATAATGAGTAGAGGGGACCGGTATAGAGTAGAGAGGGACCGGTAAATAAGAGAGATGAACGGAAGAGGGGGACACGGTATTATAGAGTAGAGAGGGGACCGGATATAAGAGTAGAGAGGGACCGGTATAGGAGTGAGGGGGACCGCTATAGAGTAGAAGAGGGACGCGGTATAACCGGAGTAGAGAGCGCGAACGGGTAAATAAGGTAAGAGGGGGAACCGGTATAGATCCGTATGAGGGGACCGGTATATGGAGTAGAGGGACCGGTTCAAGGAGTAGAAAAGGGGGACCGGTATACGGAGTGTAGAGGGGGACCGGTAATAGAGTGGGGGGGCCGGTATACCGGACGTGAGAGGGACCGGTCTACGAGTAGGAGGGGGACCGGTATAGGAGTAGCAGAGGGACGGTATAGAGTAGAGAGGGACCCGTAATAGAGTCGCAGGGCGGACCGGTATAGAGTAGAGAGGGAACGGTATAAGGTGAGAGGAGGCGACCGGTATAGAGTAGGAGGGGACCGGGTTAACTAGAGTAGAGAGGGGGGGACAGGTATGAGTAGAAGGGGGACCGGTATAGAGTAAGGAGAGGTGATCGCGGTAGAGAGTAGAGGCGGGACCGGTATAACGAGTAGGAGAGGGACGAGGTATAGAGTAGAGGCGGGACCGGTATAGAGTAGAGAGGGACCGGTAGAGAGTAGAGGGGCGACGTACTAGCCGAGTAAGACGAGGGACCGTGTATAGAGTAGAGAGGGACCGGTTTAATAGAGTAGAGGGACCGGTATAGAGAGTAGCAGGAGGAGACGTATCGAGTAGAGAGGGGACCCGGTATAGAGTAGAGGGGACGGTATAATGAAGTAGAGAGGGACCACGGTATCGAGTAGAGAGGGAGCCGGTATAGAGTAGAGGGGAGCCGGTATGAGAGTAGAAGGGGCGACCGGTATTAGAGTGCAGAGAGGGACCGGATATAGAGTCAGAGAGGGACCGGTTCGAGTAAGAGAGGAACCGTAATGAGTTAGAGGGGGACCGGTTACGAGTAGAGAGGCGGGATCGGTTTATAGAGTAGAGGGGGACCGGTATAGAGTAGAGAGGGAACCGGGTATCGAGTAGAGAGGGACCGGGTATAGGAAGAGTATGAGGGGGGACCGGTATAGAGTAGAGAGGGACCGGTAAAGAGTAGAGGGGGACCGGTAGAGTAAGAGGGGGACCGGTATAGAGTAGAGAGGGACGGGTATAAGAGTAGGGGGGACCGGTATAGAGTAGGGGGACCGTATAGTTCGCGAGTAGAGGGGCGACCGGTATAAGAAGTAGAGAGGGACGGTATTACCAGAGTAGAGAGGAGACCCGCGGTATAGAGGTAGAGGGGAGCCGAGTATACAGTAGAGAGGGACCCGGTATATGAGTAACGAGGGGGACCGTATACGGAGTAGAGAGGGACCGGATACGCGGAAGTAGAGAGGCCGGGTATAGAGTAGAAGGGAGACCGGTATAGAGTAGAGAGGGACCGGTGATGATGATGAGTAAGAGAGGGACCGGTTATAAGAGTATATAGAGAGGGGACCGGTAATACGCGTAGAGAGGGACCGGTAGTAGAGTAGAGAGGGACCAGTAATAGAGGTAGAGGAGACCCGGTTATAGGTAGAGAGGGACCGTATATCGAGTAGAGAGGGACCGGTAAATAGAGAGGTACGAGAGGGACCGGTATCAGAGTAAGGGGGACCGGTATAGAGTATGAGAGGGACGCGGTATAGAGTAGTAGAGGGACCGTACAATAGGAGAGAGAGGGACCCCGGTATAGAGTAGAGACGGGACAGGTATGCAATTCAGAGTGAAGAGAGGGACCGGATAGATATGAGTAAGAGGGGACCAGTAATGAGTAGAGGGGGACCGTTATACGGAGTAGAGGGGGGGGGACCAGTAATACGAGTACGAGAGGGACCGGTATGAGTAGAGAGGACGCGGTAATAAGAGTAAGCAGCGGGGGACCGGTATAGCGAGAGAGTAGAAGGGGGA
>NW_019943127.1:0-8250 GCF_002910315.2 Salvelinus sp. IW2-2015
GGGCCAATTCCAGTTGAGATGAAGGAAGAGACAGAGCAGGATTGTGATCCTTACCGTGAACACACAGCCCTCCGGTGGAGGAGGGAACCAGGCAGCCGGTAGGAGACAGGAAGCAGAGGAGGAGGAGGAGGTGGTGGTGCAGGAAGCTGTCGCTGCAGGTGCGTGCGCCACACCACACACACGCCCATGCGTGGGTGTGTGTGTGTGTGGCTGCGTGCCTAGCCAGTGATGCTCTGTGTTGTATGCTGTGTGCTGTGAGCTGTGTGCTGTGGCTTGGCCCCCCTTCTGGGGATGTGTTGAATGCCAGTCTCTGCCTGCCTCCATGCAGCCTCCGTCAGGCTCTAGCCCAGCTCCAGACACCCCTGGCTACTGCAGGGTCAGGGCCAGCTCCACTCCGCCACAGCACACAGCCACGTCACTACAGAGAGAGAGGAGGACCCACCATGAGCAACATGGGTGTTTATTTATAGTATTACAATAATGAGGAATCATTTTTATATCTCACCATAAAGAGCTACTTTGCCAGAGATGTCAGTGATTTCAGGCTGTTATATGTGGAAGTAGCCAGGGTGTATCCATCCAGGGCTGTGTTATCTGTCTGCATCTCTTATCTGATGGAGGATACAGGGGAGGGAGGGTGCATTGTGATGGAATACTGATGGAGGTAGGGTAGGGAGGGAGGGTGCCATTGTGATGGAATACTGAATGGAGGATACAGGGGAGGGAGGGTGCCAGTGTGATGGAACTGATGGAGGATATAGGGGAGGGAGGGTGCATTGTGATGGAATACTGCATGGAGGATATAGGGGAGGGAGGGTGCCATTGTGATGGAATACTGATGGAGGATACAGGGGGAGGGAGGGTGCCATTGTGATGGAATACTGATGGATATAGGGGAGGGAGGGTGCCATTTGATGGAATACTGATGGAGGATACAGGGGGAGGGAGGGTGCCATTGTGATGGAATACTGATGGAGGATACAGGGGGAGGGGGGTGCATTGTGGATGGAATACTGATGGAGGATAAGGGGAGGCGAGGGTGCCATTGTGAGAATACTGATGGAGGATATACGGGGGAGGTGCATTGGATGGAATACTGATGGAGGATACAGGGGAGGGAGGGTGCATGATGAATACTGCATGAGGATAAGGGGAGGGAGGGTGCCATTGTGATGGAATACTGATGGAGGATATAGGGAGGGAGGGTGCCATTGTGATGGAATACTGATGGAGGATACAGGGGGAGGGAGGGTCCATTGTGGATGGAATACTGATGGAGGATACAGGGGAGGGAGGGTGCCATTGTGATGGAATACTGATGGAGGATTACAGGGGAGGGAGGGTGCCATTGTGATGGAATACTGATGGAGGATACAGGGGGAGGGAGGGTGTTCCGTGTGATGGAATACTGATGGAGGAATACAGGGGGAGGGAGGGTGCCATTGTGATGGAATACTGATGGAGGATAAGAGGGAGGGAGGGTGCCATTGTGATGGAATACTGATGGAGGATCACAGGGGAGGGAGGGTGCCATGTGATGGAATACTGATGGAGGATATAGGATCCAGTGTGGGCGAGGGACGGGTGCCATTGTGTGGACGATGGAGATA
This sequence comes from Salvelinus sp. IW2-2015, assembly GCF_002910315.2. Lineage (NCBI taxonomy): Eukaryota > Metazoa > Chordata > Actinopteri > Salmoniformes > Salmonidae > Salvelinus > Salvelinus sp. IW2-2015. The sequence continues at coordinate 1,611 of NW_019943127.1, forward strand.
CAGGGTGCCATGGAAAACTGATCAGCTCAGGGGGGTGCCATGTGCAGGAATAACTGATGGAGATAGGGGAGGAGGGTGCCATTGTGATGAATACTACAGATCGGGTCCAGAGGCATACTGAGAACCGGGAGTGCATGAGCTAGTCGAGGCTGTCTAGAGTAGAACACACTCAGATCAGCCTGATTAGCTGGATGTGATATTTCTCACAAACGCATGACTGAATTCACAACTCTATATGGACACCACAAGTAGTCAACGTTAAGTAGACGTTAGCTTGTGAGAGCTGTTGTGGGAGTGTGTAAAGAGCTGTCACGGTATATCTAGAAGCCAGAGGCTACCCTGAGGACAAAGTAGAGGAAATGAGTTTTTAGACACATCCGCTTATCACAAACACTGTCAATACATTCATCACTCTAACAGTCGTGGAGGGTCTGGAGAAGGTCAACAGGTGACGGCTGTTTCTACATGTATTGCAGCCTAACTTGTATAGGCTGGATGAAACCACCTGCCAGTGTTGCCAGCATACAGCTGTTTTGCTAGAAAGCTCATGCATACCGGTATTATGATACAATAACAGCAATCACACATCAGGCTATTTAGGCCTAAATAAGCACGCTCGTGTTTGTATACATGTAGCACCTACCGCGTCTAGTACTTTCTGGACCAATCACATGAAGCGTTAATTTAGGTCACAGCCCAGAGAGTTGCTTCACCACGGAAAACGTTTCGTTTGGCAACGTTTTGCAATAGAAACCGTTTACCGTTTACTCTAGGAACCAAACGGAAGCAATGCACAGAGCAAACGGAACGAACGGGGAGGGATCTAATGTGAATTTGTCCAATAGAAACTCTCTTTTTTTAAACGGTTTCCTTTACAAACGTTTCCAACAACACGAAGAACTTCGACTAATGAATACACCAGTAATAACCAGATTTTATATTCATGGAGCAAACCCGTGTAGGCCACAAGCTGGGCCAAGTTTAGTCACATGCTTGTTGTTATTGTTCTGGTAGCCTACGTGCTTTTCTGAATGTCTGCACTCGATCTAACCTTTCTCCCATTCAGAGGCATCACAATAATATTGTCCATCTTCGGATTTGTAATTAATGATTCTTCCAATTATTTAGGGCGTTTGACTCGAACGATCGCGCACGCAAAGGGGAGTCAATCAAATACGCATTGCTCCCTTATTTCCACCATGACGGAAGGACCAAACAAAGTGTCATCGAGGGGAAAAAAATTTTTTTGGGCCCCCCCAAAGGGGGGTAGTTTTTTAATGCTGTCTCGGTATTTTATAATGGCCATGGATCACTGAAATATACTGCGGATCATACGGTCCGTTGTAATCGCATTATGCAACATGCCATGCCATTATAAAATACGAGACAGCAATTAACTTACCCTGCAAATTTTCCTCGCATGACACTTTGTTTGTCTTCCGTCATGTTGGAAATAAGGGACGCAATGCGTATTTGATTGACTCCCCTTTTGCGTCGCGATCGTTCGAAGTCAACGCCTAAATAATTGGAAGAATCAGTAATTACAAATCCGAAGCTGGACAATATTATTTGATGCCTCTGAATTGGAGAACGGTTTAGATCGAGTGCAGAAGCATTCAGAAAAGCACTAGGCTACCAGAACAATAACAACAAGCATGTGGACTAAACTTGGCCAGCTGTGTGGCCTACACGGGTTTGCTCCATGAATATAAAATCTGGTTTTTATTATGGTGTATTCATTAGTCCGAATTCCGTTGCCAAACGTTTTGTCTGAAACGTTTTGTAAAGGAAACCGTTTCAAAGAAAACGTATTTCTATTGGACAAATTCATTGAATCCCTCCCGTTCGTTCCGTTTGCTCTGTGCATTTGCTTCCGTTTGGTTCCTAGAGTTAAACGGTAACCGGTTTCTAATTGGCAAAACGTTGCCAAACGAAACGTTTTCCTGTGTGAAGCGCAACTCTCTGGGCTGTTGACCTAAATTAAACGCTTCATGTGATTGGTCCAGTAAAGTACTAGACGCGGTAGGTGCTACATGTATCAAAACACGAGCGTGCTTATTTAGGCCTAAATAGCCTGATGTGATTGCTGTTATTGTATCATAATACCGGTATGCATGAGCTTTCTAGCAAACATAGCTGTATGTCTGGCAACACTGGCAGGTGTTTCATCCAGCCATAAAGTTAGGCTGCAATACATGTAGAACAGCCTGCACCTGTTGACTTCTCCAGACCCTCCACGACTGTTAGAGTGGATGAATGTATTGCCAGTGTTTGTGAGTAACGTGTGTCTAAAACTCCATTTTCCTCTACTTTGTCCTCAGGGTAGCCTCTGGCTTCTAGATATACCGTGACAGCTTCTTACACACTCCACACACTTACAACTAACGTCTACAACAAGAAGAATTAAACGCTTGACTACTTGTGGTGTCCATATAGGGAGTTGTGAATTCAGTCATGCGTTTGTGAGAAATATCAATCCAGCTAATAGGTGATCTGAGAATGTGTTCTTCTGACGGCCCCTCTGCAGGATCAGTTGTCCTGCGGAGGACTGGAGTATTCATCACAATGGCACACTCCCTCCCCGGTAATCCTCTCATCAGTAATCCATCACAATGGCACCTCCTCCCTGGTATCCTCCATCAGTATTCACTCACAAATGGCTACCTCCTCCCTATATCCTCCATGCAAGTATTCCATCACAATGGCACCCTCCTCCGCCCTGTATCCTCCATCAGTAATTTCCTCACATCGGCCACCCTCTCCTCCTGTATCCTCCACAGTATTCCATCACAATGGCACCCTCCTCCATACCTCCCAATTCAACATGCCTTAAATTCCTCGCATCAGTATTCCCATCACATGGCACACCTCCCTCCCCTTATCCTCCATCATAGTAATTCCATCACAATGGCACCTCTCCTCCCCTGATTCTCCATCAGTATTCCACACAATGGCACCACTCCTCCTATATCCTCTCATCCCAAAGTTAATCCATCAACAATGGCAACCGTCCCCTCCCTGTATCCTCCATCAGTATTCCATCACAATGGCACCTCCCTCCCGCCTGTATCCTCCATCAGTTATTCCATCACACTGGCACGCCTCCCTCCCTATATCTCCATCAGTATTCTCATCACAATGGCCACCCTCCCTCCCCCTGTATCCTCCATCAGTATTCCATCACAATGCACCCTCCCTCCCCCTATATCGTCATCAAGTATTCCATCACAATGGCCCCACCCTCCCTCCCTATATCCTCATCAGTATTCCATCACAAATGGCAACCCTCCCTCCCCTGTCATCCTCCATCAGTATTCCATCAACAATGGCACCCTCCCTCCCCTATATCTTCCATCAGTATTCCATCACACTGGCACCTCCCTCCCCTGTATATCCCATCAGTATTCATCAATGCACCCTTCCGCCCACATCATCGGCACCCTCCCCCCTGTATCCTCCATCAAGTAATTCCATCACAATGGCACCCTCCCTCCCCTATAATCCTCCATCAGATTTCCTCACAATGGCACCTTCCTCCCCCTGTATCCTCCATCAGTATCCATGCCACAATGGCACCCCCCTCCCCTAATACTATCCTCCATCAGTATTCCATCACAATGGCACCCTCCCTCCCCTATATCCTCCATCAGTATTCCATCACACTGGCACCCTCCCTCCCCTGTATCCTCCATCAGTATTCCATCACAATGGCACCCTCCCTCCCCTATATCCTCCATCAGTATTCCATCACAATGGCACCCTCCCTCCCCTGTATCCTCCATCAGATAAGAGATGCAGACAGATAACACAGCCCTGGATGGATACACCCTGGCTACTTCCACATATAACAGCCTGAAATCACTGACATCTCTGGTCAAAGTAGCTCTTTATGGTGAGATATAAAAATGATTCCTCATTATTGTAATACTATAAATAAACACCCATGTTGCTCATGGTGGGTCCTCCTCTCTCTCTGTAGTGACGTGTCTGTGTGCTGTGGCGGAGTGGAGCTGCCCTGACCCTGCAGTAGCCAGGGGTGTCTGGAGCTGGGCTAGAGCCTGACGGAGGCTGCATGGAGGCAGGCAGAGACTGGCATTCAACACATCCCCCAGAAGGGGGGCCAAGCTCACAGCACACAGCTCACAGCACACAGCATACAACACAGAGCATCACTGGCTAGGCACGCAGCACACACACACACACCCACGCATGTGCGTGTGTGTGGTGTGCGCACGCACCTGCAGCGACAGCTTCCTGCACCACCACCTCCTCCTCCTCCTCTGCTTCCTGTCTCCTACCGGCTGCCTGGTTCCCTCTCTCCACCAGGGAGGGCTGTGTGTTCACGGTAAGGATCACAATCCTGCTCTGTCTCTTCCTTCATCTCAACTGGATTGTCCCTCTCTCCTCTTTTCTGCCTCCTCCCTTTTTGTGATGAATCATTATCCTCTCTCTGCCTGTGTTATTTCAGGGATTGTGGGTGCTGCTGTATGTGGAGGCTAGTTAGTCAGGGATTGTGGGTGCTGCTGTATGTGGAGGCTAGTTAGCCAGGGATTGCATGCAGGCAGCCTCCCATCTTTATACTCCATTAGCAGAGAGAGCGAGAGAGAGATGAGGGCTGTGACTCAGGGAAGCAGATCTGGCTGTACGGTAGAGACACTAGAGCGATAGACATGCAGAAGACTGTTCTGTGTTCATTTTAGGAGCATGTGCCACAGCTCATAGCAGAAAATGGCGATTCTAGCACAGTTCCCCAGCTAAGGCAGGCAAGGGAGCAGACAGACAGACATCGTTCACGTCACAAACTGGATCATGGTTTTAAGGTTGGTCTAACTCTAATCATATGCTTGTTTGATTTCCTGTTGGAGAGAGGTAGAGAGAGAGAGAGAGAGAGGTAGAGAGAGGTAGAGAGAGAGAGAGAGAGAGAGAGAGATAGAGAGGTAGAGGTATCTCAGAGAATGCTGCAGGGTGGAGCTGTTGCATACCTTTTGCTATCTGTATGTGTGGTGTGTAACTGTGACTGTGATGTGTAACTGTGACTGTGATGTGTATCTGTGACTGTGGTGTGTAACTCTGACTGTGATGTGTATCTGTGACTGTGGTGTGAAACTGTGACTGTGATGTGTATCTTTTGACTGTGGTGTGTAACTGTGACTTGGATGTGTATCTTGTGACTGTGGTGTGTATCTGTGGACTGTGGTGTGTATCTGTGACTGTGATGTGTAACTGTGACTGTGGTGTGTATCTGTGACTGTGATGTGTATCTGTGACTGTGATGTGTATCTGTGACTGTGGTGTGTATCTGTGACTGTGGTGTGTATCTGTGACTGTGGTGTGTATCTGTGACTGTAATGTGTATCTGTTACTGTGATGTGTATCTTTGACTGTGGTGTGTAACTGTGACTGTAATGTGTATCTGTGACTGTAATGTGTATCTGTTACTGTGATGTGTATCTTTGACTGTAATGTGTATCTGTGACTGTGTGTCTGTCAGATAGCTTGTTGTTCTTCAGTATAATGGTAATGAGGATGTATGTGGGCCTTGTTGTTCTTCAGTATAATGGTAATGAGGATGTATGTGGGCTTGTTGTTCTAATAAACAGCGATGAGCAGCAGTGTAAAAACAAATGGGTGGGAGGGTCCAATGTAAATAGTTGTGTGGCCAGTTGAATAATTGTTCAGCTGTTTATCACTTGGGGGTAGAAGCTGTTATGGAGCCTTTTGGTCCTAGACTTGGTGCTCCGGTACCGCTTACGTGCGGTAGCAGAGAAAACAGTCTATGACTTGGGTGACTGGAGTCTCTGACAATTTGATGGCCTTGCCAGAGTTGAATAGAATGACACAGCATATTATATACAGTAGGTCCTGGATGGTGCCTTATAGTGTATTAAGGATGTACTTTGAGCCATTGCATGTTTCCTATGTTGTGTTTCAGGAAAACATACTGTAGTCGTTCTGGGTACATTCATCTGTGTAGAGACAGTTGAAACATACTGTAGTGTTGTTCTGGGTACGTTCATGTGTGTAGAGACAGTTGAAACATACTGTAGTTGTTCATGTGTGTGTTGAGACAGTTGAAACATACTGTAATTGTTCTGGGTTTTGTTCATGTGTGTAGAGACAGTTGAAACATACTGTAGTTGTTCTTGGGTACGTTCATGTGTGTAGAGACAGTTGAAACATACTGTAGTTGTTCATGTGTGTAGAGACAGTTGAAACATACTGTAGTTGTTTCTGGGTATGTTCATCGTGTTAGTAGAAGACAGTTAAAACATACTGTAGTTGTTCAGTGTGGTAGAGACAGTTGAAACTATTGCAGTTGTTCTGGGTATGTTCATGTGTGTAGAGACGGTTGAAACATATTGTAGTTGTTCTGGGTTTGTTCATGTGTGTAGAGACAGTTGAAACATATTGTAGTTGTTCTGGGTATGTTCATGTGTGTAGAGACAGTTGAAACATACTGTAGTTGTTCTGGTTTGTTCATGTGTGTAGAGCGTGTTGAAGCTGCTGTTGTACTGCAGGTCCTACAACGCTCCAGGGAGTTCCATGTCTTATGTCTGGCTCGATCACTTCTTCTGGAATCTCTCTTTGGGGGAGCGTGGGGGGAGGTACCTTCTCAGTGTCACACCCATCGTCCTTAAAA
>NW_019943127.1:9299-20267 GCF_002910315.2 Salvelinus sp. IW2-2015
TTTGAGTGTAATGTAACTTCTGACCCACTGGGAATGTGATGAAAGAACAAAAGCTGAAAAAATTATTCTCTCTGCTAATTTTCTGACATTTTACATTCTTAAAATAAAAGTGGTGATCCTAACTGACCTCAAAAACAGGGAATTGTTACTAGGATTAAATGTCAGGAATGTTTAAAACTAGAGTTTAAATGTATTTGGCTGAGGTGTATGTAAACTTCCGAATTCAACTGTACATTTGAACAGCATACAGGACAAAAACAACTTTTGGTTCTTCTGTCCAGGACCGGTGGCGAGAAACAGTCACTAAATAATCGTCAGAACACCATGAAGCATTTGAGGCAGACACAGCAGTACTAGAGATGGTGGTTTAATTAAAGAAACATCTTAGGCAAAGAAACTAATCTACAATGTCGCAAAAATAAAGCCAGAGGCACAAAAATCGGAAATCTCCAAATACAAAAGTTAAACTCCACAAAGTGGTAAAAAACAGCAAGGGGAAAAAACTAACCTCAAAACACTACTCAAAATATACACAAAGAACTACACCAGTAGAACTCTTGGAAAATCCACAAGGAAATATCTGAAAGAACAGGCTTGGGCTGAGGTGGGTGCTAACTTACAAAACACTGAGCAAGGAACTGAGGAACCCACGGGTTTTTAAATACTAACAAGGGGGAGTGACCTACAGTGAACAATAATTAGAGGCAAGAAAAACAAACGGTACAATAGGTGCCAATGGGGACATCTAGTGACAAAACCCCGACAGTCTTGGCCAAAACCTGACAGAATCCCCTCCAGGAAACGGCTTGCCTGAGTTCCTTACCAGCCTCTCAGGTGGACGGGTCCTGAACTGACGATGAGGTCAAGGGTCCCAGTATGTCTTGGCCAGGTTAACGGCAGGAGCGCTCCTGTCGGGAGCGTAGCCTTCCCAGTCCACAGATACTGCCAGAACCGGTCTGACCGGCGGGAATCCAGTATCCGGTGGACGGTATAAGCGACTGCCAACCGATTCACGGAGCGGAGGTGGAGGTCTGCCTGCCCGGGATAGGGGAGAAAAAACAACAGGTTTTAAATAGAGAATGTGAAATGTTGGATTGATCTTAAGGGATTGGGGTAGTTCAGGCGGAAAAGTAACGGGATTTGACTCTCCTGGCCAATCTTAAAGGGACCGATGACACCTCTGGGACAGCTTGCGAGACTCACCCGTAGTGTTAAGTTCTTAGTTGAGAGCCATATCTCTCTGGCCGGGGTACTATGGGTACGGAACGCGGGACGGCGACGTCTGTTGGGCTTGTTCGTGGTTACTGCTGAGTAGGAACGAGAAGATTAGACGTGCCTTCTTCCACGTAAGCCGACAGCGGTCGATGAACCTCGAGGCTGAAGGCACTTACTGCTTCTGGCCTCCTGGTCGGAATGCAATAGAGGCGCGATAGCCAAACTGGACACTCAACTCGGGGATATACCAGTGGGGGAGGAGCCAAAGGGTGGTTGTGCGCCGTATCGGTCCGCCAACAATGAAGGATGACCATGTGGACGGGTTGTTGGAACCATTGCATCCTGAGGGTGGTTTTCAGCTCCTGATTCATCCTCTCAGTTGGCATTGGACTCGGTGGGTAGCCTGAAGATAAACTGGCCGTGGCCCCTATGAGTTGGCAGAGGCCTTCCAAAACCTTGAGGCGAACTGGGGACCTCTGTCGGAACCAATTTCGGAATCAAAGAACTCGGAACACATGGTTAATCACCAACTCAGCTGTTTCCTGGCAGAAGGTAATTTTGGTCAGGAGGGGGGTCGGGGAGTAGACGGGGGGGGCAGGGGATAGAGGGGAGGGGGGGAAAAACCTGGCCGCCTTAGAAAACCTGTCGATGATGAGCTTAGGATCGCGTAGTAATTACCATGGATGAGGAGAGGCCAGTAATAACAGTCCAACGAGATATGGGACCAGGGTTCGTGGGGAATAGTAATAGAGGGGTGGAAGAGTCCTTGAGGGCGGAGGTGAGAAGATTTTGCCCCTGGCAGCACACGGAACAGGCCCTTGACAAAGTGGCCAACGTCTTTCTTTTATGGTGGGCCCAGAACTTACGCTGGATGAACTCCAAGGTGCGACCTACGCCCGGGTTGAGCAGGTGAGGCGAGAGGAGTGCCCCCACAGAAGGATTGGGAGTTAGCTGCTTGGGAACAACCAACGATGTAGCGAGGACTCCTCCGAGGACCCCGGTTCACATGGCTTGAGCTTTGTTTTCACGGTATCTCAACTTGCACGACTCGGAGCCAGATCTTTAGTGGCAGGAAAGGACAGTCATGTCAGTATCTTTCGAAATGAGGAGGAAGTAGTATTCCGTGACAAGGGCGTGCCGTTTAGATTCTTCGCCCGGGTCTATAGTGGGATAAACTGGAATCGGCTGACGAACAGAGACGCATCGACTTGTCTGAGTTCAAACCGCTTCGCCTGCTGGATATCTCCGATTTTTGTGGTCCGTGAGCAGCTTGAAGGTTAGAAGCCCCCTCGGATGCCAGTGTCTCCATTCCTCAATCCATCTTAACGCTAGGAGTTTCACGATTCCCCCACATCGTAATTCCTCTCGCCGGGGTAGCCGGTGGAGAAGAAGAAGGGGCAAGGAGTGAAGCTTCCTTTGTCTTCACCCTCTGGAGCACAGGAAAGCTCCTAACCCCAACTCTGATGCGTCTACCTCCACCAAAGGTTCATGCCGCCGTTGGGTAGTGGTCAGGATGGGAAAGCAAGAGAGGATGCGCTGCTTGAGTCTTGGAAGGCCGTCTCAGCTTCTTTCTTCCCCACAGATACTTGTGTTTGGCCACCTTGGTTACGCTGAGAGAGGGGCTGCCACGGCCTGACAGTTCTTGGATGAACTTGCGGTAAAGTTGGTGCAGCCCAGAAACGCTTGAGCTTCCTTAACGGACTTGGGGGTGGGCCAATCCGCTAACCGCCCCTACCTTCTTGGGGTCCATTCTGGACTCGACGGGTTCCACTATAGAATCCCCGGAATTGCACTCCGAGAAGGAATGGAATTTCACACTTTTCCGGCTTAAAGTACATGGCTGTTCTAGGAGGGGCGTTTGAGCACTTGTCTGACATGCTTAGTGGTGTTCTTGAAGGGAGCTCGAAAAGATGAGGATGTCCATCACTGTAAAGCAAACACGAAGATGTTAACATATCCCTAAGCCCATCGTTTATGCAGCGCTTGGAACAACAGCCGGAGCGTGGTCAAGGCGAGAGGGCATCAACCGAGTATTGTGTGACCAAGTAGGGGCTTGTTATGAAGCGGTCTTCCACTGCGTGCCCCGTTTTGATCCGCACAAGATGGTATGCGTTCCGCAGGTCAAGCTTAGTGAAGACAACCGGCTTCCTGGAGCAGCTCAAAGGCTGTGGCCATAAGGGTAGCGGGGTAGCGGGTTACGGACGGTTATGGCATCTGAGGTACCGTAGTATGCAAGGTCGTAATCCACGTCTTTGTTGGCACAAAGAAAAACCTTCTCCCGCCGGGAGGTAAGAATGGACGCATGAGGCCTGCTCCAGAGCGGTTTGATGTAGGTATCCATAGCAGCTCGTTCGGGCGGAGCAAGGGAAAAGGATCCGCCCCTGGGAGGGCAGGTCCCCGAAACGGTCGATGGTGCAATCGTAAGGTCTATGGGGTGGTAGTTTTGGTGCCCTCTGTTTGCTAAATACCAGTTTGAGGTCATGGTAACACTCGGGAACTCGGGACAGGTCGATGGATTCTAGAGACTCGGAAGGGGGAACTCGGGAAGGATACAAGTGGCTTTGGCAGTAAGACCCACTGCTTGATAGTGCCACAGACCAGTCGATGTGAGGGTTATGGCTGTGAAGCCGGGATAACCAAGGACGAGAGGGAAACTCGGGACAGGAGATCAGATGAAAGTTCATCACTTCCTGGTGTTGGGAACTGACAGTCGGCAAGGGGGTAGTGCACGAGTTAACAAGTCCGATCCAAAGGCTTCTATCCATCGTAGTACCCTATGGGGGTCACTCAGAGGTTAGAAGGAAGCCATTCTCTTTCGGCCCAGACGCCCATCCATGAAGTTACCTGCGGCTTCCAGAGTCTCCCAAGGCTTTGAAGAGAAAACTGTGGGTCGTCCAGGAAAGGGTAACTGGAATGAGCCCGGCGGGAGTTGATGGAGGGAGGAGGTTAATTTTCCCGTTACAGTCGCTCCCAGGCTTGCACGGGAAGAGTGCGTTTCCTGGACCGGGGACACGTGGAGCGGGAGAAATGGCTCCGGTTTGCCGCAATTAGACAGCCATCGCTCCTCACCGGCGGATGCTCCTCTCAGCCTGGGAGATGCATCCAGACCTGCATGGGTTCTGTGGAGCCAGCGAGGATAAAGGTGGAGACTCGGAGCTGGAACCGGATAGGAGGCTAAGGTGCAGCGGTCTATACGGTTGAGTTCCTCTCTTCTCTCTTCAGACGCTGGTTTATGCGTGAAGCCATACTTCGAATAAGGGACTCGAGGTTGTCCGGTGGGTCCCTGAGTGGCCAGTGTCATCTTGGACGGTGTCACAAGAAAAGACCCTCAAAAAACCACACTGTGAAAGCCTCGTCGGTTCAGCCACTTGCTGCTGCCACCGGTGCGGAACTGGATGGCATAGTCCGTCAACGCTGCGCCGACCTTGGCGAGAGTCAGGAGCTGTTTGGCTGAGTCAGGGCCGTTGGTAGGCAAGGACCTTGAAACATCGCTTTGAATTCTTCAGCAAAGGTCAGAAGGTAGCTGGCACAGCAGGGCTTTGGGCACCCAACACAGCAGTAAGCCCAGGCTACGGGTTTTTCCGACAGCAGGGTGATGATATATGCCTAATCTTGGTCCGGTCCGGTGGGAACGACGATGGTCTGCAGCTCAAAGGAGAGAGAACATTGGGTGAAAAACCCATACATAACACTCGGATCCCCTGGAGAACGTTGGGAGGCGGTAGTACGAGGTTCAGCCAGGGGGTTAACTGCCAGGGGCACTTGAATCTGATGAACTGGAGCAGAGGGCGGTTTGCGGAGAAAGTCTGCCTTAATGGAAGTCAGCATCTCTGACAGGAAGTTGAGAATGTCTAGCCATTAAGGCCTCTTGCCTGAACCCAGAGCAGCTTCGTGGGTTGGACAAGTCCCCTCGTGGTTGGAACAGCATGGAAAAAAGTTCCTGGGGTATTGGGCTCTGGGTTTCATTATAAGGGCTCGGTTTTGTCAGGACCCGGTGCGAAGAAACATCACTAATAATCGTGCAGACACCCAGAAGATGAAGGCAGACACAGCAAGTACTAGAGATGGTGGTTTAATAAAGAACAAATCTTCAGGCACCGAAACTTAAATCCACAATGTCCGAAAAATAAGCCAAGAGGCACAAAACTGGAAATCCGTCCAAAATACAAAAGAACTCCACAAAGTGGTAAAAAACAGCAGGGGAAAAAACATCTCAAAGACTACTCAAAATATACAGCAAGGAATAAACAGAGAACCTCTGGAAAATCAATAAACGAAATATCTGTAAAGAACAAGGCTTGGGGCTGAGGCTGGGTGCTACTTACAAAACTGAGCAAGGGAACTCGAGGAACACAGGGTTTATAATACTATAGGGAATGACCTAACAGGTGAAACATAATTAGAGCAAGAAAAACAAAAGGTACAAACAGGTGAATGGGAACTCTAGTGACCAAAACCCGAACAGTTTGCCAAAACCTTGACATCGTTGAACGTTGGTTTGTGGAAAAATATTAAAACGGACTACAGGCAATGTATTGGAAGACTTCGACAGATGTTGTTCTTAAAATAATCAGAAAAGTATGATAGCTAATATTTCTGAAATCATAATATAAACTTTCATGACAGAAGTTAAAATATATTATATATCCCGCACCTTCTTCTGATCTCTTTCTCTCTCTCAGACACACACAGGTGACAGGTGGTTGTAAATGTGGACATTGACAGTGATAAGTACTTGTTGACATTAGTTCAAGGTCTTAAAAGTCATACTTACTTTCTGTTTGTAACACTTCATGACACATAACTGACAGAAAAAAAGTGGCTCCCATGAAAGTGATGGCAACAACACAGGAAACCACAGAGAAAGCAGCTGAATTACTGACATGCTGAGGCCCATAAAGTCAGACAGCAGCCCTCCCACCTATGCTCCACCCACTGCCAATCAACCTACAACCAGAGACAGACAGAGAAAGCGATACATCTCACTGGCTCTTTTTCCTGGTTCATTTGCAGTCAGCGAAACAAGCAGAACAGACCCAGCTACTATCGCAATTGGTGTTTATGGGAGAACCACCCCTTTAAGCAGAGCCTGGAACGGTGACCAAGGTAAATGGACAACGGTAAACGGCGTCTTCATTTATCTGAAACGTAATAAAGCCCTTTTTTTTTTAAATAGTCGTTGACATTCAGAGAGCTGACATTCTGAGCCTCAAGTCGGTAGATTATCATATCTCTGTCAGACCTTTATACACCCTCTTTGCTACAATCTAACCCAAGTGCATGATGGGGGTCTGCCACAACTTCTGGACCCAGCGCCCCCCACCTGACGCCCATGATGCCCAGCCCCTCATCGCTAAACAATGGTGAGCCAAAGTGGGGGGGGCTTCTCTTCTAAACACTGAATATTCAAATCAAATCTAGTGTACGATGTTGATTGGTTGTATACAGTATGATGAAGTGAACATAGTTCATATGTAAAAAGAAAAAAAAAAAAAACATCTTATATCATACAAACTATATAAAATACATTAACTTGCATTGTGAATTTAAACCAATGTATGGAGTAGTGAATCAATTAGAGAAACAGTGGTCAGACACTGACAGTAGTTGTATTTTATCTCAACCTTGTGTTTCAGCAGTACTGATGATAGCCAGCAGGAGGCAGACAGGACACAACTCAAAAAGAGACGCTGCTTTCGCACCAGCCGCCTGTTTCTGTTCCTGGTCGTGATGATGATTGTGGTCATCCTGGTAGTTGACCTCAAAGACTGCATCTCACCTTCAACAACCAATCCAGCAGGAAACATGTCAGTTACGATTCTGGCCACTCCTCCTCCTCCGTATGTGTCCCCAGGACCGTACCATGTAGAATACCCATCAGAGTACATCTTCATCCTGGATGAGCCAGAGAKATGCCGGGAGCAGAACCCCTTCCTGGTTCTGATGGTGCCAGTGGCGCCCTATAACAGGGACGCTCGTGATGCCGTCCGCAGTACTTGGGGCAGTGAGAGGCAGGTACTGGGCAAAGAGGTTCGTCTGTTCTTCCTGCTGGGACTGTCCAGTGGAGAGGAGACAGAGCAGCTCCAGGAGAAGGTGCTGCAGGAGAGCAAAGAGCACCAGCATCTGCTGCAGAGCGACTTCATAGACAGCTACAAAACCTGACCATCAAGACCATGGTGATGATGGAGTGGCTGAGCTCTCGCTGCCCCAACGCCTCCTACGCCATGAAGATCGACTCAGACATGTTCCTCAATGTGAACACCTTGGTCAACATGCTGCTTCACGCTCCAAAGCAGAACTACCAGACTGGACTAGTGGCCCAATCGGCCGCCGTTCTAAGAGACCAACTCCAAATGGTATCTTCCAATCGAGGTGTTCCTGAACCGGTATATCCACCTTACGCTCTGGGCCTGGGCTATGTCTTCACCTTAGACCTCCCCAGGAAGCTGGTGGAGGTGTCCAGGCATGTTAAAGCCGTCTACATAGAGGATGTGTATCTGGGACTGTGTATGAAACACCTGGGCATCCGGCCTACTGACCCCCCAGTGGAAACCTCTTCCAGGTTTCCCCTGTGGCTTATGACCGCTGCACCTACTCACGGCTGATAGCTACCACCACAAACAGTATCACTCACCAGGTCAACGCATGGACAGACTTACACAAACCTGGTCCTATCTGCTGATCTCATACAGTATCACTCACCCAGGTCAACGCATGGACAGACCTACACAAACCTGGGTCCTCCCTGCTGATCTCATACAGTATCACTCACCAGGTCAACGCATGGACAGACCTACACAAACCTGGTTCTCCCTGCTGATCTCATACAGTATCACTCACCAGGTCAACGCATGGACAGACCTACACAAACCTGGTCCTACCTGCTGATCTCATACAGTAGCAGACTGACTGATGTACCAATCACTTCCTCATTGTTTGTTCATACACTAACTAACAAACAAACAAAAAACAGAGAAGGCGGCGCCTCCAGGTGATGGGGAAAGGATATACAGTGCATTTGGAAAGTATTCAGACCCCTTGATTTTTCCACATTTTGTTACGTTACAGACTTATTCTAAAATGGATTGAAGGCAGACACCTTGCTACACCGGTTTTTCATTCAAACGCCTTTTTTAAACAACGACTGAGAGCAGCAGTTATCTGTCTAACATGGACTAAGAAATGGATGCACTGGGTTGGGTCTGTCTGTGGTGAATGTGTGTACTACACTGAAGCAGCAGACACCCAGAACAAGTTAAACGGGTTTATTGTAATAGAGCCTAGTTGGCTGTGTTTAGACAGGCAGCCCAATTCTGATCTTTTTTACACTAAATGTTCATTTGACCAATCATATCTTTTTCAGAGCTGATGTGATGGTCAAAAGTCTAAACACAGCCGCTGCACTGCACTTAATAATCAGGTTTGCACTTTCCCAGAGCGCATCTGTAACAGGTTAATTTGACCCAGCTTCTCACAGCAGGGAAAATAACACTGGAGCAGCAGGACATGTAGATTATAATTAACAACATTTTGGTTGTCGTAGGGGTTGATATAGTTTTCGTGAGGGCAAATCAAGTTTGAAATGTTAAAGTGGAAATTACAAACTTTAGAAGCCTTTTTAAACCACTAGAATTGGCATTTCCTGCTACACGGGAATATTCTCTGTGACAACAGAGTGATCAAATAGACAGCAGATCTGTATCAGTTCCTGATGGAAAGAAGTGAAGGGGAACTGTGAAGGCTTTGGCTGTAGAGACAATAGAATGGTAGACCAGGCACTTTCCCCAAAGTCACAAGTCAGGGGGAACTGTGAAGGCTTTGGCTGTATATGCAGTAGAATAGTAGACCAGGCACTTTCCCCAAAGTCACAAGTCAGGGAACTGTGAAGGCTTTGGCTGTGGAGGCTATAGAATAGTAGACCAGGCACTTTCCCCAAAGTCACAAGTCAGAGGGAACTGTGAAGGCTTTGGCTGTAGAGGCAATAGAATAGTAGACCAGGCACTTTCCCCAAAGTCACAAGTCAGGAGGGACTGTGAAAGGCTTTGGCTGTAGAGGACAATAGAATAGTAGACCAGGCACTTTCCCCAAAGTCACAAGTCAGGAGGAACTGTGAAGGCTTTGGCTTGTAGAGGCAAATAGAATAGGTAGACCAGGCACTTTCCCCAAAGTCACAAGTCAGGGGGAAACTGTGAAGGCTTTGGCTGTGAGGCAATAGAATAGTAGCCAGGCACTTTCCCCAAAGTCACAGTCAGAGGGAACTGTGAAGGCTTTGGCTGTAGAGGCAATAGAATAGTAGACCAGGCACTTTCCCAAAGTCACAGTCAGGGGAATGTGAAGGCTTTGGCTGTAGAGGCAGTAGAATAGTAGATCTACGTAATCCTACTGTAGGCATTATTCCTACAATTAAGTCTAATCAACGAAGATCACTAAATGTCAGAGGGGAACTGTGAATAAGCAGCACGCACACTCTCTGGCGGCTGTATCAGTCGACATCTCGAGACGCACACAATGAATAGTCAGAAACACACAACCCGAACAGCGCACTTTCACCCAACGACTCACAACAGGAAGTCAGGAGGAAACTTGAGTGCTTTTGGGCTGTAGAGGCAATAGAATGATAGACACAAAGCGCCTTTCCCCGAAATTAGAAAGTCACAAGTCAAGGGGAATGGTGAAGGCGTTGGTGTAGAGGCAATAGGATAGTAGACATCAAGGCACTTTTCCCCTATGTTATAAGCGAAAGTCGGCAAAGATTCACAGGTCCAGCGGCGAATTATGTTGAGTCAAGACTATTGGAACTGTATAGAGTTGGTCCTGTTCATATTAGATTCAATCAGTAATTATCTTTCATCAAAACTATAGTGTCTACTCATCATTTCTTTTTCTTTCAGCTTCCCAACAAAAAAAGTACACAAAGACAGGAAGTCCAGGGAGAATAAAAATAAGGTGAAAGCTTTAAATGGACTGTAAAGAGGAACAAAGTAAGAACATAGTAGACAGTATCAGACAGAGCACTTTCCGCGTCCTCTTCATCCAAGTCCACAAGTCAGAATGGGAAGTCGTGAAAGATGCACATTGTGGCTGAGTAAGAAAGAGGGCACTAGAGAATAGATAGTATTGGAACACCAGTAGCACTTTCCCCCAAAGTACACAGTATCCAAGAGGGTCAAACACTGTGAAGGTTTGGCTTGTAGAGCACTTAAAGATATAGTATAGAATCTAATAAACAAGATGCAAAAAAATCAATGTATTTGGGTTAGAAATGATAACATATCAGAAAAATAAGAGGCAGCAGAAAGGCACAATAGTATTAACTGAACTTTGGAAATAGAGTGTTTATTATTTCTTTTTCTGTTTTCAAAAACAAAAGCATGATTTTGGAAGTCTTGTTTTTTTTTTTTTTGAAAAAAAAAGGTGCTTAATTTCTTCTTCTCTGTATTTTTCAAACTACATGATTTTGAGAGCGTGGCGTCTTTCGTTTTTTTTTTTTTTTTTTATTTTTTGTGAAAAAAAGAAAGGTGCTTATGAAAAAATTATATTTTTCTGATTCTGTTTTTTTTTTTTTTTTTTTTTTTTTTTTTTTTTTTTTTTCCCATGATTAGAGAGGGCTTAGTTTTTAAATGGAAAAGTGGGTTATTTTCCTGGTATTTTCAATATGTTTTTTCATCAATCATAGAAATTTGAGCTTAGTTTTTTTGGACTAAGGTGCTTTATTTTTTCTGGTATTGTTTCTTCCTTTCTTCATTTCAACAT
>NW_019943127.1:20292-22240 GCF_002910315.2 Salvelinus sp. IW2-2015
GAATAGTTAGAGCCAGGCATGTTCCCCAAAAGTCACAAAGTCAGGGGGAACTGTGAAGGCTTTGGCCTAGAGGCAATAGAATAGTAGACCAGGCACTTTCCCCAAAGTCACAAGTCAGGGGGAACTGTGAAGCTTTGGCTGTAGAGGGCAATAGAATAGTAGACCAGGCACTTTCCCCAAAGTCACAAGTCAGGGGGAACTGTGAAAGGCTTTGGCTGTAGAGGCATTAGAATAGTAGACCAGGCACTTTCCCCAAAGTCACAAGTCAGGGGAACTGTGAAGGCTTTGGCTGTAGTAGGGCAATAGAATAGTAGACCAGGCACTTTCCCCAAAGTCACAAGTCAGGGGGAACTGTGAAGCTTGGCTGTAGAGGCAAAGAATAGTAGACCAGGCACTTTCCCCCAAAGTCACAAGTCAGGGGAACTGTGAAGGCTTTGGCTGTAGAGGCAATAGAATAGTAGACCAGGCACTTTCCCCAAAGTCACAAGTCAGGGAACTGTGAAGGCTTTGGCTGGTAGAGGCAATAGAATAGTAGACCAGCACTTTCCCCAAAGTCACAAGGTCAGGGGAATGTGAAGGCTTTGGCTGTAGAGCATTAGAATAGTAGGACCAGGCACTTTCCCCAAAGTTCACAAAGTCAGGGGAACTGTTGAAGGCTTTGCTGTTAGAGCATTAGATAGTAGACCAGGCACTTTCCCCAAAGTTCACTAAGTCAGGGGAAACTTGGTGAAGGCTTTGGCCTGTAGAGGCATCAAGAATATAGACCAGGCACTTTCCCCAAATCACAAGTTCAGGGGGAACTGTGAAGCTTTGGCTGTAGAGGGCAATGCAGTAGAATAGTAGACCAGGCACTTTCCCCAAAGTCACAAGTCAGGGGAACTGTGAAGGCTTTGGCTGTAGAGGCTATAGAATAGTAGACCAGGCACTTTCCCCAAAGTCACAAGTCAGGGGAACTGTGAAGGCTTTGGCTGTGGAGTCAATAGACTAGGATGAAGGGTGTCATTTGGGGCCAAGCACTGTTACCAAAGTCCCAAGTCAAAAGTATTTTTTTTATTTAACTAGGCAAGTCAGTAAAGAACAAATTCTTATTTACAATGACTGGCCTACACCGGCCAAACCCAGACGACACTGGGCCAATTGTGCACCGCCCTACGGGACTACCAATCACGGTCGGTTGTGATACAGCCTGGAATCGAGCCAGGGTGTCTGTAGTGACGCCTCAAGCACTGAGATGCAGTGCCTCAGACCGCTGCGCCACTCAGGAGCCCCGTGTCAAGTAGCTTCGTATGAGTTGTAGTGTTTATTATGTGGCGGAAGGASGAAGGTTTAGTCCAGCTATCAGGAAGAGATGCTACCTTGCATTCATTTTGCACTTCACAGGGTCAGAGGGAATGTGGTTTGCCTGAGAGTTTGTGCCAAATGCGTTGAAGACAGCTGAGACGGCACACTGAGGAGGACCTATCACTTCCTCCTTCGTTCTTGCCAGAGATGTAATCTGGGGAATTTGTCATACATTTCCACTTTGATTAAAACATTTTAATAATGATTATGATGATGTTTCTGAATTTGGATTAGAAGAGAGTTAAATCACACAAACCAATATTTATCTGCCCAAAGGGCCTGTTGCACAGATGATGGTTAGACTACAGTATGGTTAGACCAGGGCTGATGTTTAGGCTACAGTGTGATTATACCAGGGCTGATGTTTAGGCTACAGTGTGATTAGACCAGGGCTGATGTTTAGACTACAGTGTGATTAGACCAGGGCTGATGTTTAGACGACAGTGTGATTAGACCAGGGCTGATGTTTAGACTACAGTGTGATTAGACCAGGGCTGATGTTTAGGCTACAGTGTGATTAGACCAGGGCTGATGTTTAGGCTACAGTGTGATTAGACCAGGGCTGATGTTTAGACTACAGTGTGATTAGACCAGGGCTGATGTTTAG
>NW_019943127.1:24192-39389 GCF_002910315.2 Salvelinus sp. IW2-2015
AAATACACGAATAACAATACACAGCATTTAAAAAAAAAACATTTAAAAAAACACTTTTGGGGTCATTTCACGTAAACCCAACAGTGGGGCGTCAAAATAACCCAGTCTGGGTATGTTACTATAGAGACCCCAGGGCTGGGTTACCAGAAATGACCATAAATTGACCAAGCCATTTTGGTAGTTAACTATATCTGACTAAGCATTAATTTGTTATTTGCCTTTCCACTGGGCCTAAATAAATATGCACCGTTGGAAAAGCCTGGATTTCCCTCTATTAAAACAATGGCCAATGTAATTGCAACAACGTTGAAAATGATTTCTTAAGAATATCATAATTGGCAAATGAACTCGCTGATGCATAATCTCCACTGAAACCGTGAATTTCTGAAGCCTTATATATAAATATGTCTAGTTAGCAGCCTTGCTTTGAAGTAGCCTACCTTATCCATTTGATTCCCTGATTCTTTGAATGAGGGAATCATTTCATTGAAGACAAAAGTATTTGGTTGTATGTTGCAAATATTTATATCAAAGTGGTAACCATCCTCCAGGATAGCTACTGTGAGGCAGCTTTTGTTTCCGGCCCTGCTCTAACCACACTGTAGCCTAAACATCAGCCCTGGTCTAACCCACACTGTAGCCTAAAAACATCAGCCCTGCGGTCTAACCACACTGTAGCCGTAAACATCAGCCCTGTCTTAACCACACTGTAGCCCTAAACTATCAGCCCTGGTCTTAATCACACTGTAGTCTAAAACATCAGCCCTGGTCTAACCACCCACTGTAGCCTAAACATCAGCCCTGGTCTAACCACACTGCAGCCTTAAACATCACCCTTAGGTCTAACCCACACTGGTAGCCTAAAACATCAAAGCCCTGGTCTAACCACCACTGTAGCCTAAACATCAGCCACTGTGTCTAAACCACACTGTAGCCTAAACATCAGCCTGGTCTACCACACTGTAGCCTAAACATCGCCCCTGGTCTAATCACACTTGTAGTCTAAAAACATTCAAGCCTGTGGTCTAACCACACTGTAGCCTAAAAACATCAGCCCGGTCTAACCCACGTGTAGTCTAAACATTTCAGCCTGGTCTAACACACTGTAAGCCTAAACATCAGCCCTGTCTAACCACACTGTAGCCAACATCAGCCCTGGCTCTAACCACACTGTAGCCTAAACATCAGCCCTTGGTCTAACCACACTGTAGCCTTAAACAATCAGCCCTGGTCTAACCACACTGTAGCCTAAACACAGGCCCTGGTCTAATTCACACTGTAACCATAAACATCAGCCCTGGTCTAACCACACTGTAGCCCGAAAAAACATCAGCCCATTGGTCTAACCACACTGTAGCCTAAACATCAAGCCCTGGTCTAATACACTGTAGCCTAAACATCAGCCCTTGGTCTAACCACACTGTAGCCTAAACCATCAGCCCTGTTCTAATCACACTGTAACCTAAACCTCAGCCCTGGTCTAACCACACTTGCTAGCCTAAACATCAGCCCTGTCTAACCACACTGTAGCCTAAACCATCAGCCCTGGTCTAATCACACTGTAGCCTAAACATCAGCCCATGGTCTAACCACACTGTAGCCTAAACATCAGCCCTGCGTCTAACACACTGCTAGCCTAAACATCAGCTGCTCAACAGGACCTTGATAAGCAGACTTGGTGTTTCAGTGCTGGATCAAACCACAAAGTCTGCACACTCAGCAGCTCTCCAGATGGAGGGTTGACCACATGTTGGGAAACATGTGACTAACCAGTCCAGTTCTACTTGTGTGGAGGATTAAGTGCCTTGAGTTGATCAAGGGATCAACGGCAGGAGACGGTAGGCCTACAGAGACGAGCCTACATGGGATCAGCCACATCAGCAAATGTTCTTTCTGTGCATTATCGAAGTGTATGGAGCATCATTAAATGGTTACCTAGAATAAAAGTCTTCATAGTATACAGAGACTCTACCAATAATAATAAGTCATAGTAAACCAGAGATTTACAGTAATATCAAGTTGTTCAGAACTAACAATAAAATCGACAGTAAACAGGTAACGTAATCCAAGGATCTAAAAATAACCAGAGTCTAAATAAATCCAGCTACGATAACAGATGTAGAAACCACTTAATAGTTAAATAACGAGATCATAATACAGAACTAGTAAAGTAACCAGAGATCTTAATAGTAAATAACCAGAGATCTTAATAGTAAATACAGAACACAACAGAGATCTATAGTATAACAGAGTCAATAAAATCAAGAACTAATAATAACAGAGATATAACAACTTAATTAGTATCAATAACAGAAGATTTCGAAAAATTCCAGAATTTACCATACCAAACTAACATAACAGAGATCATTAATAAAGAGATGTATAATTAACCAGAGAATCTTAATAGTAAATAACCAGAGATCTTAAAGTAAAACCGAATCTTAATATAACCAGAGATGTTCTAATAGTAAATAACCAGAGATCTTAATAGTAAATATACCAGAGATCTTCAATCCAGTAAAATAAACCAGAGATCTTAATAGTAAATGAACATGAGATCTTAAACAGTAAATAACCAGAAGATCTTAATAGTAAATTAACCAGAGATGTTCAAATAGTAAAATAAACCAAGAATCTTAAAAGTAAATAACCAGAGATCTTAAAAGTAAAACCAGAGATCTTAATAGTAAATAACCGAGGTTTAGTAATACAGTAGACAATGTAAATAACCGATCTTAATAGTAAAACAGACTTAATAGTAAATAACCAGAAAAGTATAACCAGGATTAATAGTAAAATAACCAGAGATCGCAGTAAATAGCTAACAGTAAATAACAGACTATAGTAAAACCAAGATCTTAACTAGTAAATAACCAGAATCTTAACATGAGTAAATAACCAAGCATCTTAACAGTAAATATAACCAGAGAGATCTTAATAGTAAAAAAACCAAGAGATCTAACAGTAAATAACCAGAGATCTCTATCTGCATAATGTAATTGACTGAATTATAGTGGGACATTAAGTCTAATGCGACCGACTTGGAAAAGACATCTCCTGTACTTTCCATCCCAATCATTGACACGAGCAGCATTGCCTATTTATTTCTGCAACACACTCAACACAAAATTGTAAGCATACAGTTACAACTGCCTCCCTAAAGACCATCGACATTCAGTAAAAGAGGGATGGACATCAGCTGATCATTGGGAGCCGATTTTTCTTATTTTGATTTAACCTCTCCTTGTTTTTCTGCCTTCTCTCTGCTGCGCGTTATCAGCCAACCAGACCGAATATTGATGATGATTGTAGGCTAAATCAGTGTTAATCAAATGTTATGCTTTGTAGAGAGCTCTGTTGATATTTAAACTAGGGCAGCTAGCTTACGTACCGGCGCTCTTAAAAATGAGGGTTAAGGGTTTCTTCTAAAAATCCGCAAAGTTCTTTGAAAAACCTTTGGGTCTTGGCACTGAAAATGGCCCCCAAAAAGTGGGGTAGGAGGTGGGGTTCATCGAAGGAACCTCCTTAGTTGGTGGGGTTCTTGATGTCGCCCCAACTGAAACAGTTGGGATATGAAAGACAGCTGGTGCAGGCCCTTAAATGAAACATTTTTAAGATCTCCTCAATTTAAGTAAGTTTTTGTCCCTAGTATATCTAAATTAGAGATTGTTTTATGATACCATCTATCTTTTCATATTTGTGCCGAATCTTTCTAAAACAGAAAATGCCACAATTCAGTGAATATCAATCAACAGAGTTAAAAATATGTAGCTACAAGAATATGTTGAAGGATAGCTGTATTGGGTGCAGATGACTGAACTCTCACTTTTTGTGTTTTGTCTGAGGATAAACCCATTGGATGTGGGTCTCTGCTGGAGTTTACCTCATATTTAGATTTTTTTTTCTGCTTTGCCCGACTAAATCACATAAACACTGAACAAACTAAAATTAATTGTGTTTTCATTGTTATGCTGATTATATTAAATAATTGGGGGGGGGGGGGGTAGTTTCAAAAATGAACCCTAAAAGTTTCTTCAAAAGGTTCTTCGAGGATCCATTAAAATGGGTTCTTATCGGGGTTCCCTCCCAGTTTCAATTTGAAAACCCCTAAAGGGATACTCCAGGGTTCTTTTCTTTTTACAGTGTGCTCCCTGGTTTTTGCTAACGCTGTTTTATTTGTCAGTGTTTTTGGTCAGCTGTGAACTTGGTCAGTAGCCTTAACTAGTCTGTAGTGTTTGACAGAGCCGTCAAGTGAAAGGAACTGAGATATTTGTGTACTCGTGTCAATAAGTTTTACTGTAATCCTATTTCAAACAAGCAAATCTAAACCTGAAATATTTAATACACATGGCTTGTTTTTTTTAAAATCTGCTTTGGGACTGTTTCCCTACTGTTTCCCTCCTAGAAACTGTGATTGTTATTTATGTTACATTATGAATATGCTTTTACAAAAACAAAAATATATATTAAACATCTTGTCATTTTTATTTGTATTAAAACAGTACTCTATATTTTGCTGCATACATCTGTAAACAAACAGATGGATTGTTTAATTATGTTCCTTGTGCTTGTTAACCAGACTAACTTTTAAACTGTAAACTGGTGACATCATAAGAAGGCACAACACTGAAAGCAGCAGGTAGGTGAGTTAAAAGGGATTTTTCTGACCAGCATCCCATTGACAGCCCGACTAGACAAAACCTACAACTGACCCATACCTTAACCCTAACCAAATCCTTAACCCTGACCTGAACCTTTACTGAAATTATATATTGATTTTCACGTCAGCCACGTTCCCTTAGCTCACGTGTCAAACTCATTCCACAGAGGGCTGAATGTCTGCAGGTTGTCAATCTTCCCTTGTACCTGTTTGATGAATTAAGGTCACTGATTAGTAAGGAACTCCCCTCACCTGGTTGTCTAGGACTTAATTGAAATTAAAAATAAAAAAATCCAGCAGACACTAGGCCCTCCATGGAATGAGTTTGTCACTCCTGCCTTAGTTKTTCCCAGGTGAGGGTACCAACCGCTTCTATTTGCTTTGACTGTCAATCAGACAGTTATACTGATTTGGTCAAACAATTGCCCTGACAAGTGTTCTAGGTTCTATTAAAAKAAATAATGTGTCTGCATTTAATTCAACGTTTATTTGTAGAGCATCATTTACATACTAAACTTCAGCAGAACATAGCCCTACGTAGGAAAACATGTTTAGAAAAGAAAAGTAAGAAACCTGAGAAAGAGAAGAGTAGCCTATCCCAGTAGACTTTGATATATGAATRGCTGGTTATCTTCTGACTTCAGACCTAAAGCTGGACACAAATCCGTTGTCACGGTGAGGAGTTAGATATCATTGCAATGCATAGTGTAAATGTTAGATACACAATCGATATACAGGTGGGTCAGTGCTTTACAAGTTTAGTCAACATTTTACTATTGCATTTGTATACAGACTATTCATGTACTATTTTAGACAGAATAGAGAATTCTCTGCAGTTATGACCTCCCACCACTAGGGGTCAGACATGAACTGTGCAGTAAAAACGTTGAGTTTTTAAAACAATCCATCTTATTTCTGCACTGACAATACGTAAATCGAGGGGAGTAAGAATACATTGACACACACACACATCCAGAAAATATTACGTTTGAACATATTGAATGCTTTTCTACAACAACAAAAAATAAGTTTTGACTGTACAATGGTCTGTAAGCCTACATTTTATCCTACCTTGTACAAGAAGAAGAAACAGTGGGAAAACTAATGACTGGCACTGAGCATGTCTCTACTCTAGGTAAATGGRCTTGCAGGAGTTACTCCCGTACACACAAGCTCTCACCATTGTCCCCACCCAGTCTTCTATCACACACAGACACACAGACAATCCAGTGTTTCCCTCAGTACTCAATCTCGTTGAAGTTTTCTGAAAAGCCGGAATATGGAATTGTGTCTCCAGGATCTAGAAGAGAAATTAGAAATATTAACATGCATCCCACAGGAGGTTTGCGGCACCTTAATTGGGGAGGACGGGCTTGTGGTAATGACTGGAGCAGAATATGTGGAATGGTATCAAATACATCAAACACATTGTTTCCATGGTTTCTATGAATTTGATGCCATTCCATTTGCTCCGTTCCGGATATTATTATCAGCCCGTCTCCACTCAGCAGCCTCCTGTAAATGCATCTGTGAAACAACCTCATGTTGAAGGGAAGAGAGTCGATAACAGTGTCTATCATGATTGGGGTCAATGCCACAAATTCTATTCTAATTCAATTATCTCTCCCTGTATTCAATTGAATTCAATTACAATTCTAGGTCAGTCTTTGAATGATCAGAGATAATTAAATTCCTCTTAATTCCAATGTTAGGTCAATTCGAAGAATTCAATTCCCAATTCAATATTATCCCAACCATTCTGCAAACTCCAATTTGAATTCAATTCCCTCKGGCGGATCATYCCACTGTTCWGACAACTTAAGTATACTGAAAATATAGCAGTACAGGTTGCAATGATTCAAAASCAGTCTTACCAATCTATAACCAGTAAATATTTACTTTATCTATGAGTTCTCATTAATTCCATTAACTGGGAAATGTAAAAAATATTTAATTTAATTCCATGTCAATTCTCCACCTTCATGAGTAAATTTTAAAAATGAATTGGAATTTCAAATTAAATTGGAATTGACACCTGGTGTCTTTTCTATTGTATATCTGGTCCCCAGCCGGCTCTCACGGAGTAACCTGGGGACGAGGTTATTCTATTCATATTTCTATGTATAAAGAACGGTCTTTTCTATACCTGATAAGTCTATGTACAGGGAATTGTGTATTCTATACATCCTATTTCTATGTATAGAGAACTGTCTTTTCAATACCTGATAAGTCTATGTACAGGGAACGTGTGTAATCTATACATCATATTTCTATGTATAGAGAACTGTCTCTATTCTGACTGAGAACCTGTGGTAGGATGCTGTACTGCACTGTGTGAAAGAGGTTATTATACTGAGTGTACTGAACCGTTGATTAGACATATACTGTCTAGCACGTGCTGTACAGCACCGCACCAGCCCCTGTCTACACAGCATTAAGCTATTCTAACAGGTGCTGTACTATACAGACTGCACCAGTCCCTGTCTACACAGCATATAAGCTATATCTAACAGGTGCTGTACTATACAGACTGCACCAGCCCCTGTCTACACAGCATTAAGCTATTCTAACAGGTGCTGTACTATACAGACTGCACCAGTCCCTGTCTACACAGCATTACGCTATTCTAACAGTGCTGTACTATACAGACTGCACCAGCCCCTGTCTACACAGCATTACGCTATTCTAACAGGTGCTGTACTAATACAGACTGCACCAGTCCTCCCTGTCTACCACAGCATTAAGCTGTTCTAACAGGTGTTGTACTATACAGACTGCACCAGCCCCTGTCTACACAGCATTACGCTATTCTAACAGGTGCTGTACTATACAGACTGCACCAGTCCCTGTCTACACAGCATTACGCTATCTAACCAGTGCTGTACTATACAGACTGACCAGCCCCTGTCTACACAGCATTACGCTATTCTAACAGGTGCTGTACTATACAGACTGCACCAGCCCCTGTCTACACAGCATTACGCTGTTCTAACAGGTGCTGTACTATACAGACTGCACCAGTCCCTGTCTACACAGCATTACTCTATTCTAACAGGTGCTGTACTATACAGACTGCACCAGCCCTGTCTACACAGCATTACGCTATTCTAACAGGTGCTGTACTATACAACTGCACCAGTCCCTTTCACACAGCATTAAGCTGTTCTAACAGTGCTGTCTATACAGACTGCACCAGCCTCTGTCTACACAGCATTAAGCCTGTTCTAACAGGTGCTGTACTATACAGACTGCACCAGCCCCTGTCTACACAGCATTACGCTATTCTAACAGGTGCTTGTACTATACAGACTGCACCAGTCCCTGTCTACACAGCATTAAGCTGTTCTAACAGGTGCTGTACTATACAGACTGCACCAGCCCTGTCTACACAGCATTACGCTATTCTAACAGGCTGCGTACTATACAGACCGCACCATCCCTGTCTACACAGCAAGCTGTTCAACAGGTGCTGTACTATACAGACTGCACCAGCCCTCGTCTACACAGCATTAAGCTATTCTAACAGGTGCTGTACTATACAGACCGCACCAGTCCCTGTCTACACAGCATTAAGCTGTTCTAACAGGTGCTGTACTATACAGACTGCACCAGCCCCTGTCTACACAGCATTAAGCTATTCAACAGGTGCTGTACTATACAGACTGCACCAGCCCCTGTCTACACAGCATTAAAGCTGTTCTAACAGGTGCTGTACTATACAGACTGCACCAGCCCCTGTCTACACACATTAAGCTGTTCTAACAGGTGCTGTACTATACAGACTGCACCAGCCCCTGTCTACACAGCATTAAGCTGTTCTAACAGGTGCTGTACTCATACAGACTGCACCAGCCCCTGTCTACACAGCATTAAGCTGTTCTAACAGTGCTGTACTATACAGACTGCACCAGCCCCTGTCTACACAGCATTAAGCTGTTCTAACAGGTCTGTACTATACAGACCGCACCAGCCCTGTCTACACAGCATTACGCTATTCTAACAGGTGCTGTACTATACAGACTGCACCAGTCCCTGTCTACACAGCATTACGCTGTTCTAACAGGTGCTGTACTATACAGACTGCACCAGTCCCTGTCTACACAGCATTAAGCTATTCTAACAGGTGCTGTTACTATACAGACTGCACCAGTCCCTGTCTACACAGCATTACGCTGTTCTAACAGTGCTGTTACTATACAGACTGCACAGCCCCTGTCTACACAGCATTAAGCTGTTCTAACAGGTGCTTACTATACAGACTGCACCAGCCCCTGTCTACACAGCATTAAGCTGTTTCTAACAGGTGCTGTACTATACAGACCCACCAGCCCCTGTCTACACAGCATTTACGCTATCTTAACAGGTGCTGTACTATACAGACTGCACCAGTCCCTGTCTACACAGCATTAAGCTATTCTAACAGGTGCTGTACTATACAGACTGCACCAGCCCCTGTCTACACAGCATTAAGCTATTCTAACAGTGCTGTACTATACAGACTGCACCAGTCCCTGTCTACACAGCATTACGCTGTTCTAACAGGTGCTGTACTATACAGACTGCACCAGTCCCTGTCTACACAGCATTAAGCTGTTCTAACAGGTGCTGTACTATACAGACTGCACCACCCCTGTCTACACAGCATTAAGCTGTTCTAACAGGTGTACTATACAGACTGCACCAGTCCTGTCTACACAGGCATTAAGCTATTCTAACAGGTGCTGTACTGACAGACTGCACCAGCCCTGTCTACACAGCATTAAGCTATTCTAACAGGTGCTGTACTTATACAGACTGCACCAGCCCTGTCTACACAGCATTAAGCTATTCTAACAGGTTGCTGTACTATACAGACTGCACCAGCCCTGTCTACACAGCATTAAGCTATTCTAACAGGTGCTGTACTATACAGACTGCACCAGCCCCTGTCTACACAGCATTAAGCTATTCTAACAGGTGCTGTACTATACAGACTGCACCAGCCCCTGTCTACACAGCATTAAGCTATTCTAACAGGTGCTGTACAGACCGCACCAGTCCCTGTCTACACAGCATTAAGCTATTCTAACAGGTGCTGTACTATACAGACTGCACCAGCCCCTGTCTACACAGCATTACGCTATTCTAACAGGTGCTGTACTATAAAGACTGCACCAGCCCGTGTCTACACAGCATTAAGCTATTCTAACAGGTGCTGTACTATACAGACTGCACCAGCCCCTGTCTACACAGCATTAAGCTATTCTAACAGGTGCGTGTACTATACAGACTGCACCAGCCCCTGTCTACACAGCATTAAGCTGTTCTAACAGGTGCTGTACTATACAGACTGCACCAGTCCCTGTCTACACAGCATTACGCTATTCTAACAGGTGCTGTGTACTATACAGACCGCACCAGCCCCTGTTCTACACAGCATTAAGCTATTCTAACAGGTGCTTTGTACTATACAGACTGCACCAGCCCCTGTCTACACAGCATTAAGCTAACCACAAAACAGAAATAGCTCAGTGATTACAATATCAGAGTACAACTTTGCTGTTGATTTAGCCTGTCATTATGATGTCATACTGGTTGTAGTTTCCCCAGATATAGTATAATGTGTTAACTGTGAAATGTGTGTAATGTGTGTTCTCAAGTCCTGAAAAACATTTCTCCCCCCTTTCTCTTTTACCTTTATCTATTCAGGCGAGTCAATTAAGAACAAATTCTTATTTACAATGACGGCCTGGCCAGAGAACCTACCTGCTGTGCACGGTCCTTTTTTAAACACAATGTCATCAATTGCGATATCACTTCTTATTGATGGTCCTCGGATCGCTTCGAATATAATCTGGAAAGAAAGGCAAAGAAAATCATCACAAACCCCGTTTCCATCCACAGTTTAAACCCCGTTTCCATCCACAGTTTAAACCACGTTTCCATCCACAGTTTAAACCCCGTTTCCATCCACAGTTTAAACCCCGTCTCCATCCACAGTTTAAACCCCGTTTCCATCCACAGTTTAAACCTCGTTTCCATCCACAGTTTAAACCCCGTTTCCATCCAGCTGTGATGAAAACAGGGAATTTCGGTACAATTTTCTAAATGCTGACAGATCATTTGTTTGGTCGGCATGGTGGGATGTTTTGGAGTCTGTAAAATGTATTATGCGAGAAATGGCGATGGAAATATCTTAATGCGCAAATATTGACATATATATATATATACATACAATAACCATCATATCGAAGTAAACTTATCCGCAAAGTCCATTTGGTAGAAACACACCACCGGTGGGAAAATGTGCATATTTTCTTTATGCAGATTTTAGAATATAKGCATMAAAATCTGTTGCCAATTGGATGGAAACCTAGCAACATTTCTCAAAATAGCATCAATATCAATGAATATGGAATAAAACAGAATATTTATTCCAATGGAGTCTGATGAGACAAATGTGTCCCCATTTCCTCTCCGGAAGTGACTGTTTACGTCAGTCAGTCAGTCAGTCAGTCAGTCAGTCAGTCAGTCAGTCAGTCAGTCAGTCAGTCAGTCAGTCATTGTCACTGTGTGTGTCCCTCTGACACTGTGTGTCCCTCTGACAACTGGTGTCCTCTGACACTGTGTGCCCCTCTGACACTGTGTTCCCTCTGACACTGTTGTCCCTCTGACACTGTGTGTCACTCTCTGACACTGTCTTGTGTCTCTCTGACACTGTTTTTCTCTCTGACATTGTGTGTGTTTCTCTGTCTGTGTTCTCTTGGTCTCTTTGTGTCTCTTTGTGTCTCTCTGGTCTCTCTTGTGTCTCTCTGTGTCTTTCTCTGTCTCTTTGGTTTCTCTCTGTCTCTTTTTGTGTCTCTCTTCTGTCTCTCTCTGTCTCTCTCTGTCTCTCTCTGTCTCTCTCTGTCTCTCTCTGTCTTCTCTGCTCTTCTCTCTCTCTCTCTGTCTCTTTGTGTCTCTCTGTTCTCTTTGTGTCTCTCTGTCTCTTGTGTCTCTCTGTCTCTTTGTGTCTCTCGTCTCTTTGTGTCTCTCTGTCTCTTTGTGTCTTTCTCTTTGTGTCTCTCTGTCTCTTTGTGTCTCTCTGTCTCTTTGTGTATCTCTGTCTCTCTGTCTCTTTGTGTCTCTCTGTCTCTTTGTGTCTCTCTGTCTCTTTGTGTCTCTGTCTTTCGTGTGTCTCTGTCTCTTTGTGTCTCTGTCTCTCTGTGTCTCTCTGTCACTGGGTCTCTCTTGTCACTGTGTGCTCTCTGTCTCTGTGTCTCTCTGTCACTGTGTGTCTCTCTGTCACTGTGTGTCTCTCTGTCACTGTGTGTCTCTCTGTCACTGTGTGTCTCTCTGTCACTGTTGTCTCTGTCTCTTTGTGTCTCTGTCACTGTGTGTCTCTTTCTGTCACTGTGTATCTCTCTCTTCACTGATGTGTCTCTCTCTGTCACTGTGTGTCTCTCTCTGTCAACTGTGTGTCTCTCTCTGTCACTGTGTGTCTCTCTCTGTCACTGTGTGTCTCTCTGTCACTGTGTGTCTCTCTCTGTCACTGTGTGTCTCTCTGTCACGTGTGTCTCTCTTTGTGCTCTGTCACTTGTCTCTGTCACTGGGTCTCTCTCTGTCACTGGATGTCTCTCTCTGTCATGTGTGTCTCTCTCTGTCACTGTGGTGTCACTCTCTCTGTCACTGTGTGTGTCTGTCTGTGTGTCTCTCTACCTGGTGTCGCGGTCACACTCGTAGTCCACCGTTCCCTCATCCAGGAGATGCTCTGCTCGCCGCGACGTCTCCACAGCAACGCGTCCTGCTCGCTATCGCCGCGGGCAGGAGTACGCTCAGCAAGCCGGTGCCAGCGCGTACATGTGGTAGTAGAAGACCAGACACTGTGGCCTCGCGGAGCCCCTCAGGTCAGAAGACAGCAGACGGGCTGTGTACCAGGACGCATCAGGGAGGCCTCGACATACATGAAGTACCCTGAAGAGAGATATGAGATATGACAGGTTACTGGTGGAATGTAAACACTCGGGAGAAGGAAGATATCAGGGTCATAACAAACACGTTGCTGACATACAGTACAGCATATCATCAGCATTACGTGTGTGTGTATAACTGATGCTGGTGACGGATGAATGAATGAACTGGTGACACCCACCCCTGTAGTGTGGTCTCCTCGGGCCCGGTGTAGGAGGTGGGGGTTGCCCTCGCACCGGAGCCAATCCCCTTTATCTGTCTCCTTCTCCTGGCTATAGCCACAGTCCCCTGTCTCAAAGTTACACTGGCCAGGCAAGGGTCTCAGCGGCCTGGAAAAACACACCACCACACACACCACACACACACACACACACCACACCACACACACACACACACACACACACACACAACACACACACAACACACACAGCTGTTTAAGGATTCTGACAGCAAAGTTCGATTAAATGTAAGACATGGTAATAACTATCTATGGTCTACTCAACAGTGTTCTGACTCCTGGAGGTTGGCAGTTGACCGTGATGGTTTGAATGATGACTCAAGTGATTTCATAACGAGTAAGATAAACTCCTTTCCCCGTTGGGCAAGAAACCGGTCATCACAATTGTCTCCACGTAATTTCAACAACAAAAATTCGATTGATACATTGAATCAACGTGGAAAACTAATTGGATTTGCAAAAAGTCATCAAGGTAAAGGAATTTCGTATTTTTGTCACCTAACTTTTAACCTAAATCCAATGACATGCTAAAAAAAAATATATTTCACGTTGAGTTCATGTGAGTCGACATCTCAACCAAATGTAAATCAAAACTGACGTCTGAGTGGGTCGGCTGTATTTCCCCATTGCTCTTCACTACCAGGGTCATAGCAGGGTCATAGCAGGGTCATAGCAGGGTCATAGCAGGGTCATAGCAGGGTCATAGCAGGGTCATAGCAGGGTCATAGCTGAATCAGCAGCAGTTATGAAAGTCATGAGCAACATCATCACAGCCCTGATGAATGGCAGTTTACTTTGGGACTAAAATAGTCTAAATCCACTGCCGCTTTCAAGGTAACTGTTGTCTTCATAGTTGATAGTCCTTTGTCATTTCATAGATTTAAGAATGACAACATTACAACAAAACCTTACAAGTAGCTTTGAAATCTATTTCTGTTATGCATATGTGAAATAAATTATAATTTACAATCAAAGACAATTCATTTGTGACAGTCTCTGAAAGGTTGGCAGTAATATTATCATATGCCATCTAAACCGTTTCCGAAGGCCTTATTTTATAGTTTCCACCACAGTGGCATGAGAACGCAGCCCAAACGGCCCAGAGAAACTGCTGTCAAAGCAAAGAAGCCGTCACTGCCCATGTAATTACCATACAACACCATAGACGGCGACACCAGATGTTTGCCACAATGGCTGATCGTCTAAGGCTGTGTTTACTGTTATGGGCAAAGGATCTGATCTGATTGGTCAAAAGACCAATTTGTGGTAAAAGATCCGAATTGGGCTGCCTGTGTAAACGCAGCCTAAGAGCTTATAAATAGTAAGAGTTTAACTGAAGGACCCAGCCCAGTCTCCCAGCAGCTGGCAACAAAAACCACATATCCACAGCCGGGGCTTGAGTAGAGGAGAGGAGGAGAGTTGTAGTTGATTTTATTCCAGCTTGAAATATTTTCTCATGCTACTAGCTACTCTGGCTTGAGCAAGGCCAGTGCCAGGAGAACTCTGCTTGCAAGGTAGCCCTGCCTGCGACTTTACAATCAGTGTCAGCCCTTGGCCCAAGAGGGAATTTCCTCTTGTTCTAATGGTTAAGCTGTTGGTTTCTCCAGTGGGGTACCCGGGATCACATCCAGCCTGTGACACTTCTTCAGATCAGGTTATGTAGTGAGGGATTCCTGGCTAAAATACAACACCAAGTCCTGGACTGCTACCAGAGTAGCAGGATGCCACTGTTAAGTAGCACACTCCTAGAGTGGCTCCCGAGTGGCGCAGCGGTCTAAGGCATTGCATCTCAGTGCTAAAGGCGTCACTACAGATCCCGGTTCGATTCCATGCTGTATCACAACCGGCCGTGATTGGGAGTCCCATAGGGCGGCGCACAATTGGCCCAACGCTGTCCAGGTTAGAGTTTGGCCGGGGGTAAGAATTTGTTCTTAACTGACTTGCCTAGTTAAATAAAGGTTAAATAAATAAAAATATAACTAAGTTTCGATATGTAACCTAGCCAAACTAGCTCTCTGAGCCAGCGGTGTTAACATAAATAGTAAAGTGTTTTAATAAACACTTCACTTTGGATGGAAACTAAAGAGCTTTGGGCTTGGCAAGCACGGCGTGAGAAGAACACCAACTTAACTTAGAAATAGACTGTTTATTTCTACAAAAATCAACAATGGAGATCATCCAGATCTGTAAATCAGCTGACCCTATACACCTCTCTGTTTCAGTTCTGTTTATAAGTATTGATGTCAATGGGAGAAATAGTTCATAGTTGCATGTGTATCACAAGGCAGGATTCAATCCCATGTGCAGTGGATATCACAAGGCAGGATTCAATCCCATGTGCAGTGGATATCACAAGGCAGGATTCAATCT
>NW_019943127.1:39403-40864 GCF_002910315.2 Salvelinus sp. IW2-2015
TTGACATAATGGCAAGGTCAAAGACCTGACGTATACACGCCCAGGCCTGCTGTCTTACCTGCTGTGATTCTACAGTCCCCAATGGTCACTGTGATGTCATCGAGAGCCACTTGGCCACAGTCCCAGAAGTTTTTACAGATGCTGACGAACACTACCTGGGAGAAAGACACAGATATTACCCGGCTATCGCAGAGCAAAAAACTKAACTATTATCCCTCCCTTCCTTCTGTGTACGCATGCGTTGTTACCTTGGTAACCATGGGCTTCATATATGTGARGTCCACCCCTGTCCAGACATCTCTGGTGGTATCAGCCAGGCTCCAGACCTTCTCCTGAGCCACGTTGTGCTGGTCGTAGATGTAGAGAACCAACGCGTTTTCCACTTTCCTGAAGCCGTGAAGGGCGTAGTGGAAACGCAGACAGTACTTATGGTTGCCGGGGAGGAAAGGACCGTGGAGACGACCCACGTAACCCGGCCGCGACGTGAATCGTGTGTTCGCCAGGAGGAACGAGCCTGGAGGGTAGATTTAGGATTTGATATGTTACGTCTCTCTATGCAGGACATCACTTTAACCCCTACCTACATGTTCATATTACCTCAACTACCTCATAACCCTATACATTCACTCTGTACTGCTACTCCTTGTATATAGTCTCCTTACTGTTATTTTATTGTGTTACTATTTTATTTTTTTATTTGCTAATTTCTTACTTTTTAACACAGCTTTGTCAGTCTCGTAAGTAAGCATTTCATGGTAAAGTCTACACCTGTTGTATTCAGCGCATGTGATMAATAAATTAGATTTTATTTCCAACTGACTCTAAATACCTGTTATTTAGTCACAATCATTATGGGGCGAAACATAACTTCCAAGTACATTTTTCATTTAGTTATGTATCGATGTTAATGAGAAACATAAGTTCAAATTCGACTTCAGCGGATGTTAGGWTTCAGCCCTACGATAATACATAAAGGGCTCAAATGTTTGTGACAAGTCTTAGGCGTTATAGGGTGCATCCCAAATGGCAACCTAGTCCCTATATAGTGCACAACTTTTYGCCAAGGCCCTATGGACACTGGTCAAAAGTAGTGTACTATATAGGGAATAGGGTGTGATTTGGGACGCGTCCATAGAGTTGTGTAACTCACCAGTCCCTGTGGTGTGGTCTCCTATTCTGTAGGCGTTGGGTTTCACTGAAACTCTGTTCCACACCTTGCTCTCCACTCTTTCCTGGTAGTACTGACACAGATCCTCCTCAAAGTCACAGTTAGCTATGGACGGGTCAACCACGGGCTCTGAAACAAAACAAGCAGCTATCACACTGTAGTCATTCTATGCGGGTAGAAGTAAACAATGGTACCTCTTAATTCCATGGGTTAGAATCATTCCAACTGATCCAGATCAAGGCCAAAAACAGGCCATGGAATAAATGTTGCCAGCTACGGTCACTTTAGAAAAT
>NW_019943127.1:47976-57079 GCF_002910315.2 Salvelinus sp. IW2-2015
CCGGAGAGAAGATCAGGGAGCTTTATAAAATGATACTACACCTTAGGGAAGCTTTATAAAATGATACTACAAACCCTTAGGGAGCTTTATAAAATGATACTACACCTCAGGGAGCTTTATAAATAGAAATAAAAAAAGTTTCTGCTGCAAGATCTTTTTCAGGACACAGCAGGATACTTACACATGTTTTGAATGTTTACAATAAAAAAAGCTATAGATTGTATGTATTGATATGGCTATGGCATCAGAGCTGTGTTTAAAATACATGTACCATGCTGTACCATGCTGTATCCTAAGCCCAGGGCTGACTGACACAGTAATGGAACACTGGCTGCTGAGGGGTTCTCTCTGGAATTTAGACGGAGGGGCAGAGAGAAGGAGAGCGAGAAAGATACAGAAAGAGAAGAGAGAGACTAGTTCAACTTCAGAGGATAGTGGAATCAAATGAAGGATAATTGATAATCTGCGGTTAATGTTCCAATCGTAATCTAATCAATTCCAATCCTTTTCTTCAAAGGGAACACACCCTTCTCTCCCACCTCGCTTGCTAAATCATGTTGTCTGGAACACTTGAGGAAAATGAGAATGGGTTCCATGGTAGAGTAGGGACTATGTGGTACTTCAGGGCTCTGTGGTGGCGGAGTAATGTAGCTAGTAGCTACTGTTGCTGAAACACACTGGGCCAGTTTCCCAGACACAGATTACGCCTGTAGACCTGGACTAAAAAGCATGCTCAATGGAGATTCTCTAGGATTCTCCGTCCCACTGAGTTGATGATAGTAATACTGTACCCTCTCACCTGTCTCTGTGTGGCAGAACTCTGGAGAGAAGGAGATGTCATCAATGGCCACGTATCCTCCACGGGCACTGTTAAAGGCTACCTCATAAACCACCTGGAAAACATGCTGCACTGTTAAAGGCTACCTCATAAACCACCTGGAAAACACAGACCAAACCAAGATATAACCAAGATATAACCAATATATAATCAGAAGATAACCATACAGTGTAAACTCAATAGTTAGCTCAACAGTTAGCGCATCAACAGTTAGCGCATCAACAGTTAGCTCATCAACAGTTAGCTCATCAACAGTTAGCTCATCAACAGTTAGCTCATCAACAGTTAGCTTCTAAAATGGATTAAATAAATGTCCTCAGCAATCTACACACAATACCTGTCACGTTCGTCGTAGTGAGGAGACCAAAGCGCAGCGTGATGTGAATACATATTTTTAATAGAAGACGACTGAACACGAAGAACACAAACAAACAAAATAACAAACGACCGTGAACGCTATAACCACGAAGTGCATACATGCAACATCAACATAGACAATAACCCACAAAACCAAAACGGAAAATGGCAACCTAAATAGGATCCCCAATTAGAGACAACGATAAACAGCTGTCTCTAATTGGGAACCAATCTAGGCCACCATATACCTACATTACCTAGACAAACCAAAACCCCATAGATATACAAAAACCCCTAGACAAGACAAAAACACCCATTCCACCTTCTTCACACCCTGACCTAACCAAATAAAMAAAGAAAACAAAGATAACTAAGGTCAGGGCATGACAATACCCCATAATGACAAAGCAAAAACAGCTTTTTAGAAATCTTTGCACATTTATAAAAAAAAAAACGGAAATACCTTATTTACATAACTATTCACAACCTTTCCTATGAGACTCGCAATTGACCTCAGGTGCATCCTGTTTCCATTGATCATCCTTGAGATGTTTCTACAACTTGATTGGAGTCCTTCTATGGTAAATTCAATTGATTGGACATGATTTGGAAAGGCACACACGTGTCTATATAAGGTCCAACAGTTGACAGTGCATGTCAGAGCAAAAACCAAGCCCTGAGGTTGAAGGAATTGTCTGTAGAGCTCCGAGACAGGATCGTGTCAAGGCACAGATCTGGGGAAGGGTCCCAAAACATTTCTGCAGCATTGAAGGTCCCCAAGAACACAGTGGCCTCCATCATTCTTTAATGGAAGAAGTTTGGAACCACCAAGACTCTTCCTAGAGCTGGCCTCCGGGCCAAACTGAGCAATCGGGGGAGAAGGGCCTTGGTCAGGGAGGTAACCAAGAACCCGATGGTGACTCTAACAGAGCTCCAGAGTTTCTCTTGGGAGATGGGAGAACCTTCCAGAAGGACAACCATCTCTGCAGCACTCCACCAATCAGACCTTTATGGTAGGGTGGCCAGACGGAAGCCACTCCTCAGTAAAAGGTAGGACAGCCCGCAGGACAGAAAAAATATTCTCTGGTCTGATGAAACCAAGATTGAACACTTTGGCCTGAATGCCAAGGGTCACATCTGGAGGAAACCTGGCACCATTCCTACAGTGAAGCATGGTGGTGGCAGCATCATGATGTGGGGATGTTTTTCAGTGGCAGGGACTGGGAGACTAGTCAGGATTGAGGCAAAGATGAACGGAGCAAAGTACAGAGAGATCCTTGATGAAAACCTGCTCCAGAGCACTCAGACTGGTTCAAATTYTATTTGTCACCGAATACAACAGGTGTAGCCCTTACAGTGAAATGCTTACTTATAAGACCTTAACCAAGTTTTAAMAAAATACCTACAAAAAAAGTAAGAGACAAGGATAACAAATAATTAAAGAGCAGCAGCATATAACAATAGCAGGGCTATATACAGGGAGTACCGGTACAGAGTCAATGTGTGAGGGCACCGGTGTCGAGTTAATTGAGGTCATATGTACATGTAGGTTATTTAAGTGACTATGCATAGATAGTGTAGATGGGGGGGGGCAATGCAAATAGTCTGGGTGGCCATTTGATTAGCTGTTCAGGAGTCTTATGGCTTGGGGTTAGAAGCTGTTTAGAAGCCTCTTGAACCTAGACATGGCGCTCCGGTACCGCTTGCCGTGCAGTAGCAGAGAGAACAGTCTATAACTAGGGTGGCTGGAGTCTTTGACATTTTTAGGGCCTTCCTCTGACACCGCCTGGTATACAGGTCCTGGATGGCAGGAAGCTTGGCCCCGGTGATGTACTGGGCCATACGCACTATCCTCTGTAGTGTCTTGCGTTCGGAGGCCGAGCAGTTGCCATACAAGGCAGTGATGCAACTGGTCAGGATGCTCTCYATGGTGCAGCTGTAGAACCATTAGAGGATCTGAGGACCCATGCCAAATCTTTTCAGTCTCCAGAGGGGGAATAGGTTTTGTCGTGCCCTCTTCACGACTGTCTTGGTGTGCTTGGACCACGTTCGTTTGTTGGTGATGTGGACGCCAAGAAACTTGAAGCTCAACCTGCTCCACTACAGCCCCGTCGATGAGAATGGGGGCGGGCTCGGTCCTCCTTTTCCTGTAGTCCACAATCATCTCCTTTGTCTTGATCACGTTGAGGGAGAGGTTGTT
This sequence comes from Salvelinus sp. IW2-2015, assembly GCF_002910315.2. Taxonomy (NCBI): domain Eukaryota; kingdom Metazoa; phylum Chordata; class Actinopteri; order Salmoniformes; family Salmonidae; genus Salvelinus; species Salvelinus sp. IW2-2015. The sequence continues at coordinate 51,372 of NW_019943127.1, forward strand.
GTCCTTGCACCACATGGTCAGGTCTCTGACATCCTCCCTATAGGCTGTCTCAACGTTGTCGGTGATCAGGCCTACCACTGTTGTGTCATCAGCAAACTTAACAATGGTGTTGGAGTCGTGCCTGGCCATGCAGTCATGAGTGAACAGGGAGTACAGGAAGGGACTGAGCACACACCCCTGAGGGGCCCCCGTGTTGAGGATCAGCATGGCTGATGTGTTGTTACCTAACCTCYCCACCTGGGTGCGGCCCGTCTGGAAGTCCAGGATCCAGTTGCAGAGGGAGGTGTTTAGTCCCAGAGTCCTTAGCTTAGTGATGAGCTTTGAGGACACTATGGTGTTGAACGCTGAGCTGTAGTCAATTAATAGCATTTTCACATAGGTGTTCCTTTTGTCCAGGTGTGAAAGGGCAGTGTGGAGTGCAATAGAGATTGCATCATCTGTGGATCTGTTGGGGGCGGTATGCAATTGGAGTGGGTCTAGGGTTTGATGTGAGCCATGACCAGCCTTTCAAAGCATTTCATGGCTACAGATGTGAGTGCTACGGGTCGGTAGTCATTTAGGCAGGTTACCTTAGTGTTCTTGGACACAGGGACTATGGTGGTCTGCTTGAAACATGTTGGTATTACAGACTCAGACAGGGAGAGTTTGAAAATGTCAGTGAAGACACTTGCCAGTTTGTCAGCGCATGCTCGGAGTACATGTCCTGGTAATCCGTCTGGCCCTGTGGCCTTGTGAATGTTGACCTGTTTAAAGGTCTTACTCACATCGACTGCGGAGAGCGTAATCACACAGTCGTCCGGAACAGCTGATGCTCTCATGCATGTTTCAGTGTTACTTGCCTCGAAGCGAGCATAGAAGTGATTTAGCTCATCTGGTAGGCTTGTGTCACTGGTCAGCTCACGGCTGTGCTTCCCTTTGTAGTCTGTMATAGTTTGCAAGCCCTGCCACATCCGACGAGCGTCAGAGCCGGTGTAGTARGATTGGATCTTAGTCCTGTATTGACYKTTTGCCTGTTTGATGGTTCGTCGGAGGGTATAGCGAGATTTCTATAAGCTTCCGGAGTAGAGTCCCGCTCCTTGAAAGCGGCAGCTRTACCCTTTAGTTCAGTGCGCGAATGTTGCCTGTAATCCATGGCTTCTGGTTGGGGTAGGTACGTACAGTCACTGTGGGGACGACTTCCTCGATGCACTTATTGATAAAGCCAGTGACTGATGTGGTGTACGCTGCAATGCAATGCCATTGGAAGAATCCCGGAACATATTCCAGTCTGTGCTAGCAAATCACTCATGTAGTTTAGCATCTGCTTCATTTGACCACTTTTTTATAGACCGAGTCATTGGTGCATCCTGCTTTAATTTTTGCTTGTAAGCAGGAATCAGGAGGATAGAATTATAGTCAGATTTGCCAACTGGATGGCAAGGGAGAGCTTTGTACGCATCTCTGTGTGTGGAGTAAAGGTGGTCTAGAAWTMTTTTCCCTCTGGTTGCACATTTAACATGCCGATAGAAATGAGATAAAACTGATTTTAGTTTCCCTGCATTAAATTCCCCGACCACTAGGAGCGCTGCCTCTGGATGAACGATTTCCTGTTTGCTTATGGCGGTATACAGCTCATTGAGTGCGGTTTTAGTGCCAGCATCGGTCTGTGGTGGTATGTAGACACCTACYAAAAATACAGATGAAAACTCTCTAGGTAGATAGTGTGGTCTATAGCTTATCATGAGATACTCTACCTCAGGGGAGCYAAACCTTGAGACTTCCTTAGAAATTATGCACCAGCTGTTGTTTACATACAGRTGAAGTCGGAKGTTTACATACACTTAGGTTGGAGTCATTAAAACTCATTTTACAACCACTCCACAAATTTCTTGTAAACAAACTATAGTTTTGGCAAGTCGGTTAGGACATATACTTTGTGCATGACAGAAGCAATTTTTCCAACAATTGTTTACAGACAGATTATTTCACTTATCATTCACTGTATCACAATTCCAGTGGGTCAGAAGTTTACATACACTAAGTTGACTGTGCCTTTTAAACAGCTTGGAAAATTCCAGAACGATGTCATGGCTTTAGAAGCTTCTGACAGGCTAATAGACATCATTTGGTCAATTTGAGGTGTAACTGTGGATGTATTTTAAGGCTTATGTTCAAACCAGGGCCTCTGTGCTGACATCATGGGAAAATCAAAAAGATCAGCCAAGACCTCACAGTCTGGTTCATCCTTGGGAGCAATTTCCAAACGCCTGAAGGTACCACGTTCATCAGTACAAACAATAGTATGCAAGTATAAACCCCATGGGACCACACAGCCGTCATACCGCTCAGAAGAAGACGCGTTCTGTCTCCTAGAAATGAACATACTTTGGTGCAAAAAGTGAAAATCAACCAGAACAACAGCAAAGAACCTTGTGAAGATGCGGGAGGAAACAGGTACAAAAGTATCTATATCCACAGTAAAACGAGTCCTATATCGACATAACCTGAAGGCGCGTCAGCAAGGAAGAAGCCACTGCTCCAAAACCGCCATTAAAAAAATACAGACTACGTTTGCAACTGCACATGGGGAAAAAGATCGTACTTTTTGGAAGAATGTCCTCTGGTCTGATGAAACAAAAATAGAACTGTTTGGCCATAATGACCATCGTTATGTTTGGAGAAAAAGGGGGATGCTTGCAAGCTGAAGAACACTCCCAACCGTGAAGCACGGGGGTGGCAGCATCATGTTGTGGGGGTGCTTTGCTGCAGGAGGATGGTGCACTTCACAAAATAGATGGCATCATAGGAGGGAGAAAAAATACGTGGATATATTGAAGCAACATCTCAGACATCAGTCAGGAAGTTAAAGCTTGGTCTCAAATGGGTCTTCCAAATGGACAATGACCCCAAGCATACTTCCAAAGTTGTGGTAAAATGGCTTAAGGACAAAAAAGTCAAGTTATTGGAGTGGCCATCACAAAGCCCTGACCTCAATCCCATAGAACATTTGCTCGCACACACTGAAAAGTGTGTGCGAGCAGAGAGGCCTAAAATCCTGACTCAGTTTCACCAGCTCTGTCAGGAGGAATAGGTCAAAATTCACCCAACTTATTGTGGGAAGCTTGTGGAAGGCTAACCAAAACGTTTGACCCAAGTTAAACAATTTAAAGGCAATGCTACCAAAATACTAATTGAGTGTATGTAAACTTCTGACCCACTGGGAATGTGTGGAGAAAAAAAGCTGAAATAAATCATTCTCTCTACTTTTATTCTGACATTTCACATTCTTAAAATAAAGTGGTGATACTAACTGACCTAAAACAGGGAATTTTTACTAGGATTAAATGTCAGGAATTGTGAAAAACTGAGTTTAAATGTAATTGGGAAGTGTATGTAAACTTCCGACTTCAAACTGTATATGTATAGGTCCCCGCCCCGTGTCTTACCAGAGGCTGCTGTTCTGTCCTGCGATAGAGTGTACAACCCGCAGCTGTATGTTCTTAATGTCGTCGTTCGCCCGTGTGAAGTATAAGATATTACTGTGTTTAATGTCCCGTTGTAGATATCGTCTTTTGATTCATCCCATTTATTTTCCAGCGATTTAACATTAGCTAGCAGGACGGAAGGCAAAGGCAGATTAGCCACTCGTCGCCTAATCCTCACAAGGACCCTGATCTTTTTTAGCAAAATCTCAATTTCCTTCTCCAGCGATGACGGGGTCTGGGCCTGGTCGAGTGTCTGTAGTATATCCCGTCTGACTCATTGAGAGAAATCCTTCGTCTAATCTGAGTGGAGTAATCGCAGTTATGTGTCCAGAATCTCTTTTTTCGGTCATAAGAGACGGTAGCAATATGTACAAAACAAGTTAGACAAACGTGAACGAACCAAATATGACGGGTTGGTAAGAGCCAATAAGGTGCAGCCCTCCCTCGGGCCATCATGACCTTCTGTCACATTCGCTCCCACTAGCGTGGTGGTTCTCATTCGGTGTCGTTCTCTCTCTCTCTCTCTCTCTGTTGTGTGGTTGGAGACAGTGTGTGGTGGCTGATCTGACCTACAGCTGCAAATCGTTCCATAAATCAAGACCCTCTACATATTACTATCCCTGCCAACCTTCCATCTGTAGATCGTCTTGCTCAGTCAGTTATCACTCTAGCCTTTTGTCTATTCTCAAAATCGTGTTGCTCTGCTGTAACCTTCTTTTTACTCCCTGGTGGGTGCGTCGGCGGTGTGTGTGTTTGTCCGTGCTTGACGGTGTTGGTCTCATTCGGTACTTGGCACGCTTCCCCTGTTTCCCTTCCTTAAAGTCCTGTCTCGCTAGATACGCATGCAGTCATTCTCTGCGCACCAAACAACAGTTCTTGCTCTTGTTTGTTTATTTCATTCAGACCCCAAGAGGATAAACCCCTGGTCGGCTATATTCCGCCGTAACGACTCGTTTTTTCCCACGCTATCACTCAACTAGACCTAGTCCTAGACCACTCACTTTGTTCGCTACTCTTTTTTTGCATATCGTGCGTGACTATCCTCTCTGGTTTCTGCAAGCTCCTTGGCTCCCTCTCTGCTCTCTCGTGTCTTATTCCTGAGACCCATTTCTAGTTGCATTTACTGTCGACACTATCAGGTCTTCGTTCTTCCTCGCTTACTGTGGTGTAGTTCTCACCTCTCCGTACCTGTTTCCTCTAGCAATCTTTTCGAGAGGTGCATTCCTTTTGCTGCATGCATCTAGGTGCCTTAGAGTGCTTGCACTTTCGCACTGGAACCGTTCGTCTCTACCACTAGGAGAGCATTCGAAACGACTGCCTTTCCTTCCTAGAGCAAAAGAACACAATTACAGCGCTGACGTGGATGTGCGACTGTTGCGTGTGCAATGATTTCGCTGTCTGGCTAATGTTACTGGTCCTTGAGTGTGCTCACCGAGCCAACGAGCTGTGGTACGTGTATCATTGGAACACTTTCCGCGCGACATCAAAAATTCTTATCCTTATGGAGAGTAGCGCATTAGAAACATACGAGCAGATGGGAGGTTACAATTTTTGTGCTCGCAGCTCTTTATCGGCTTCTCGCATCGGTCATCTTTTGACTCTAAGATCTATGTACGCCCATGGATGTGCTCAGAAGGCGAAAAGATTGCACTGAATAGTAAATGAAGGCTAGGCCATATGAAACTTCCTCCCCAAGCGATAGACACTCGTTCGCCAACTATTGGGACTCAAAATGATGTCAGTGCGCTCTGTGCATCGTCTAAAGCCTGACATATTTTCTTGACATTTATTAACCCAAGCATGTTTAAGAAAGTGCACAGTCGACTGTGGTATAGTCGTGGTATGGTACACTTCTGACACCACTGGGGGAATTGTATACAGTGAAATAATCTGTCGTAAAATTATATGCGCTTATTGGGATTTAAAAATCTACTCTATGTGATACATGTACTGAATACAAGGGTAAGTCTGAATGATTCTCCTTGTAAACCTCGAAATATTCATCTTTTTGTCTCTAATTATACATCTATAGATTATTGATCATGTCTAAGAAAACATGGTTTGTTTTTGCTTGTTATACAGTGTGTATGGTTGAAAAGATATTTGTTGGTGCGAGTGTATTGGTGTTGAATTATGGTTCTCTCTACAACTTTATGTGTATGGGCTGAACTTATTTGATTTTTGATATCACTGTATAGTGTGAGCTGATTTTCAGACTGCTTTACCTTTATCAAGACCACAGGC
>NW_019943127.1:57175-65802 GCF_002910315.2 Salvelinus sp. IW2-2015
CCGCGTCCGTTGTGTTGTTGAAGAGAGATTTATGTAAACTTCCGACTTCAACTGTTATATGTATAGGTCCCCGCCCCGTGTCTTACCAGAGGCTGCTGTTTGTCCTGCTGATAGAGTGTACAACCCGCCAGCTGTATGTTCTTAATGTCGTCGTTCAGCCACGACTCGGTGAAGTATAAGATATTACTGTGTTTAATGTCCCGTTGTTAGCATATACGTGTTTAGTTCCTCCCATTTATTTTCAGCGATTTAACATTAGCTAGCAGGACGGAAGGCAAAGGCAGATTAGCCACTCGTCGCCTAATCCTCATCCTCACAAGGCACCCTGATCTTTTTTAGCAAAATCTCAATTTCCTTCTCCAGCGAATAACGGGGATCTGGGCCTGGTCGAGTGTCTGTAGTATATCCCTCCCGTCTGACTCATTGAAGAAAATCTCTTCGTCTAATCTGAGGTGAGTAATCGCAGTTATGATGTCCAGAATCTCTTTTTTCGGTCCTAAGAGATGGTAGCAGCAACATTATGTACAAAACAAGTTAGGAACAACGTGAAAAAACGAACAAAATAGCACGGTTGGTTAAGAGCCAATAAGACGGCAGCCCTCCCCTCCGGCGCCATCATGACCTTCTTGTCACATCTGCTCCCACTATGCCTGGTGGTGTTCATTCGGTGTCGTTCTCTCTCTCTCTCTCTCTCTCTGATTGTGTGGTTGGAGACAGGTGTGCTGGAGTCAGAGCTGATCCCTACCAGCTGCAAATCGTTCCATAAATCAAGACCTCTACATATACTCATCCCTGCKACCTCCACTCTGSCAGATCGTAATCTCTGCTCAGTCAGTTATCACTCTAGCCTTTTGTCTATTCTCAAAATCGTGTTGCTCTGCTGTACTCGTTTTCCTGCCTTACACCATTTTTGTCCTCTCCTTGCAGTTACCGCTCTGTCTCTGGCTCCTGTCTCCTGTTCCACATCTCGCCACCAACCACCTTGCTCTGGATATCATTCACCACCATTACCTTGGATTCCCCTCAAGACCTGTTCCCCAGTTCTACTCAGACAACTCCAACCTCACTCTACACTCCTGTTTTTTTGCAACTCATCTGACCTATCCCGGTTCTGCACTCCCCAGTTCTCTGTGTTCAATAAACATTTTTGTGCATTCATCCCGGCTTCCTCTTCCTCTTCCGCTCTTGGGTTCCCCCCCTTCGCTCAACGTAACACTTCCAATCATGACCTTCCAACACGACAACAATCCTAAGACAAAGCCAAGACAAAGCAGGAGTGGCTTCGGGACAAGTCTCTGAATGTCCTTGAGTGGCCCAGCCAGAGCCCGGATTTGAACCCGATTCAAACATCTCTGGAGAGACGAAAATAGCTGTGCAGCGACGCTCCCCATCCAACCTGACAGAGCTTGAGAGGATCTTCAGAGAAGAAGGGGAGAACTCCCCAAATACAGTTGTGCCAAGCTTGTAGGTATACCCAAGAAGACTCCAGGCTGTAATCGCTGCCAAAGGTTCGTCAACAAAGTACTGAGTAAAGGGTCTGAATACTTATGTAAATGTATATTTCATTTTTTTTTTTTACATTTACATACATGTCTAAAAACCTGTTTTTGCTTTGACATTGTGGGGTATTGTGATGTCATTATGGGGTATTGTGATGTCATTATGGGGTATTGTGATGTCATTGTGGGTATTGTGTGTGAGATTGATATGGAAAAAGTCAAGGGGTCTGAATACTTTTGGAATGCACTGTACACTTCACAACAGAATCTGACAGGAAGTCACCAGTCTGCTATAAGATACATTATAACACTACAGCAGCAGCAGAGAACGAGACCAAACATTTCCTCTCTTTTCAATCTATTCTCTTCCAACAAGAGATTCATAGGAGAGGAGCTGATGGGGGAGGCTGTCTGTGTGAAATGTGTTTGAGAAGCGGGAGGAGTGGAGAAGAAGCGGAGGGGAGGACTGGAGAAGGGGAGGATTGGGAGGAGAAGGGGGAGGATTGGGAGGAGGAGAAGCGGGAGGATTGGGAGTAGGAGGAGGGAGAAGAGTCATACAAACTCTTCCCTGGATCTTCTTGTGGTGTTCTACCCTTGAAGGAACTCAGTCAGTCTCTGCGCCTATGACAACACTTCAGTCTCGGTGCAATGGCAACAGTAATTAATAACACCCTTCTCCTGTCTGGCTATTTATATCTGTCCAGAGAATCCACAGGGAAGAACACTGCACAGACGAAAGATCTCTAGTGTGTGTGGTGTGTGTGTGTGTGTGTGTGTGTGTGTGTGTGTGTGTTGTGGTGTGTGTGTGGTCTGCCTGCCTGCCTGCGCCTGCGTGCCTGCCTGCGTGCGTGCGTGCTTGTGTCTGTCTGTCTGTCTGTCCTTACCCTCTGACCCTTGAAATCTAAGGTGTGTAGGGCCAGTACTGACCTCCAGGCAGTGTTTGTTTGTCAGCAGGTGTGTAAAACCCGTACTGACCTCCAGGCATGTGTTTGTTTGTCAAGCAGGTGTGGTGTAAAACCCGTACTGACCTCCAGGCATGTGTTTGTTTGTCAAGCAGGTGTGGTGTAAAACCAGTACTTACCTCCAGGCATGTGTTTGTTTGTCAAGCAGTGTGGTGTAAAACCAGTACTGACCTCCAGGCATGTGTTGTTTTGTCAAGCAGGTGTGGTGTAAAACCCGTACTGACCTCCAGGCATGTGTTTGTTTGTCAAGCAGGTGTGGTGTAAAACCAGTACTGACCTCCAGGCATGTGTTTGTTTGTCAAGCAGTGTGTGTATTAAACCAGTACTGACCTCCAGGCATGTGTTTGTTTGTCAAGCAGGTTGTGTGTAAAACCCGTACTGACCTCCAGGCATGTGTTTGTTTGTCAAGCAGGTGTGGTGTAAAACCAGTACTGACCTCCAGGCAGTGTTTGTTTGTCAAGCAGGTGTGGTGTAAAACCAGTACTGACCTCCAGGCATGTGTTTGTTTGTCAAGCAGGTGTGGTGTAAAACCAGTACTGACCTCCAGGCATGTGTTTGTTTGTCAAGCAGGTGTGGTGTAAAACCAGTACTGACCTCCAGGCATGTGTTTGTTTGTCAAGCAGGTGTGGTGTAAAACCAGTACTGACCTCCAGGCATTGTTTGTTTGTCAAGCAGGTGTGTGGTGTAAAACCAGTACTGACCTCCAGGCATGGTTTGTTTGTCAAGCAGGTGTGGTGTAAAACCCGTACTGACCTCCAGGCATGTGTTTGTTTGTCAAGCAGGTGTGGTGTAAAACCAGTACTGACCTCCGAGCATGTGTTTGTTTGTCAAGCAGGTGTGGTGTAAAACCCGTACTGACCTCCAGGGGGTGTGGGCCTTAATATCCACGTTGATCAGCCTCCAGGAAGTTGTAGCGTAGACCTCAGGCCTCCAGATCTCCTCGTAGTGTCCCAGCGTGTCTCTAGTGAACACTGAGAAGATGTTCCCTCTCTCTTGGTCCCGCTGGTAGTAGAACGACAGGCAGCCTGACACTGGTGTGGTCGTCATGGGAGACGTCAGCTTGCCACTTCCTGGAACCGCTTGGCATAGACTGAGTCCACATACATGTAGTGGCCTGGAGAGAGATGAGAGAGGTGAGACAGGTGAGGTGTAGAAACATGACAGCAAAATTGGGTTATCGTATTGTATAGAACAAAAACTAGTACACATTCACCAATGAACAGAAACACACACTCAGGTCAGGCCCCTCAGGTCAGGCCCCTCAGGTCAGGCCCCTCAGGTCGGCCCCTGGGGTGATCTGTGTCTGTGTTGTGTTGGGTGTGTGTGTGTGGTGTGTGTGTGGTGTGTGTGTGTGTGTGTGTGTGTGTGTGTGTGTGTGTGTTGTGTGTGTGTGTGTGTGTGTGTACCTCTCTGGTTGTATGGTGTGGTCATCAGGCAGGTTGGACTGGGGGTCTCTGGCTAGACTCCCTCCAACATACCAGTTGACATTAGGGTTCCAGTGGTTACTGTAGCCACACAGGTGGTGCTCCTCAAGTTACACTCTGACAACAACAACACAAAACCGTTATATCTCTTGGTATAAAAAGTCATGAAATCTGCACATGTGCCACGTATAAGGCATATTTTGACTTCAATATTATGTTTTCTAAATATAAACAGGCATCAACCACATGTTGTGAGGCTTAACAGTTGTCTAACATTCTCCTACCCTGAGACCTGTTGTGAGGCTTAACAGTTGTCTTAACATTCTCCTACCCTGAGAACTGTTGTGTGGGCTAACAGTTGTCTTAACATTCTCCTACCCTGAGACTGTTGTGAGGCTTAACAGTTGTCTTAACATTCTCCTACCCTGAGACTGTTGTGTGGCTTAACAGTTGTCTTAACATTCTCCTACCCTGAGACTGTTGTGAGGCTTAACAGTTGTCTTAACATTCTCCTACCCTGAGACTGTTGTGTGGCTTAACAGTTGTCTTAACATTCTCCTACCCTGAGACCTGTTGTGTGGCTTAACAGTTGTCTTAACATTCTCCTACCCTGAGGAACTGTTGTAAGGCTTAACAGTTGTCTTAACATTCTCCTACCCTGGGTACTGACCTATGCAGTAGCCAGGCACGATGTGGATTTCGAAGATCGCCACACTGTTGCCTGCTTCCTCACTGGGTCGACCCTCCAGCAAAAGCTAGGACAAACAGAGAATAGAACGAGAGAAAGGGGAGGGAAAATGGTTGAAGAGAACAAAAACAAAATAGCCATTATATCAGACAAGCACTGTTATGAAGTTTAGTTTTCAGTAAAACGTCTCCATCTCTACTCTAAAAGCAATAAATCATAACAGATGACGTCCCCCTGTGGGATGAGGAGTGGAGACAGGTGTGGGATGGGAGTGGAGACAGGTGTGGGATGGGGAGTGGAGACAGGTGTGGGATGGGAATGAGACAGGTGTGGATGGGGAGTGGAGACAGGTGTGGGATGGGGAGTGGAGACAGGTGTGGGATGGGGAGTGGAGACAGGTGTGGGATGGGAGTGGAGACAGGTGTGGGATGGGGAGTGGAGACAGTGGATGGGAGGGAGCAGTGTGGAGAGGAGTGGAGACAGGTTGGGATGGGAGTGGAGGACAGTGTGTGGATGAGGAGTGAGACAGGTGTGGGATGGGGAGTGGAGACAGGTGTGGGATGGGGAGTGGAGACAGGTGTGGGATGAGGAGTGGAGACAGGTGTTGGGATGCGGGAGTGGAGACAGTGTGGATGGGAGTGGAGACAGGTGTGGGATGAGGAGTGAGACAGGTGTGGATGGGAGTGAGACAGTGTGGGATGGGGAGTGGAGACAGGTGTGGATGGGGACAGGTGTGGAATACAGTTATAGAATATAGAGGCTGAACCCCAGTTATATAATATAGAGGCTGAACCCCAGTTATATAATATAGAGGCTGAACCCCAGTTATAGAATATAGAGGATGAACCCCAGTTAAGAATATAGAGGCTGAACCCCAGTTATAGAATATAGAGGCTGAACCTCAGTTATAGAATATAGAGGCTGAACCCCAGTTATATAATATAGAGGCTGAACCCCAGTTATATAATATAGAGGCTGAACCCCAGTTATAAATTAGAGGCTGAACCCCAGTTTATATAATATAGAGGCTGAACCGCCGTTATATAATATAGAGGCTGAACCCCAGTTATATAATATAGAGGCTGAACCCCAGTTATATAATATAAGGCTGAACCCCAGTTATATAATACAGAAGCTGAACCCCAGTTAAGAATATAGAGGCTGAACCCCAGTTGTAGAATATAAATCTGAATCCCAGTTATAGAATATAGAGGCTGAGCCCCAGTTTTTTAATATAGAGCTGAACCCCAGTTATAGAATATAGAGGCTGAATCCCAGTTATAGAATATAGAGGCTGAACCTCAGTTATAGAATATAAGAGGCTGAGCCCCAGTTATAAGAATATAGAGGCTGAACCCCAGTTTTTGAATATAGAGGCTGGGTGTTTGGGGGTTAGTCTGCAAGCTTACCTGCTAGGTGTGTGTGTGTGTGTGTGTGTGTGTTGTGTGTGGTGTGTGTGTGTGTGTTGTGTGTGTGTTGTGTGTGTGTGTGTGTGTGTGTGTGTTGTGTGTGTGTGTGTGTGTGTGTGATAAAATAATTAATATGTTTGAAAGATAATGATAAATAATTCCACTCTGAAACCATATAATTATATGAAATTGATTAGAATCATAAAACTATAATCTGATGATGTGTGTTGTTTTAGTCAGAATTAGAACAAGGACCTTTTGTTCCTTTTTAGTATGTAAGCAGGGTGCAAGTGTGAAACACATGATAAGAGGAGCTATCGACAGACGAGTTGTACTACTGTGTTCCTTACAGGAACATTCTGTCTCCACCCGTGGATGGGAGAAACTGTTAGGCTTGCAGAAGAGTATGAAACATGTTGTAGATTAAACAATGATCTGTGTAGTGGAAAAACACAAGCTGTCTGAGCAAGGCGTAGTTTAAGATTTTAACTTGTTTGTGTGTGTTATAAAGACTGGGTTTGCATTTTTGATGTTAGGACGTCCTCGTGAATAAACATTTTGACTATTGTAAGCTGAGAAATCGGTCTGTTTCATTTAAATCAGAATCTTACAAACTCTGGGTTGCAGACGAGTAGATTAATTGAAGTTTATGAACATTGATAACAAAATTCTCATAACAGTGTGTGTGTGTGTGTGTGTGTGTGTGTGTGTGTGTGTGTGTGTGTGTGTGTGTGTGTGTGTGTGTGTGTGTGTGTGTGTGTGTGTGTGTGTGTGTGTGTGTGTGTGTGTGTGTTGGTGTTTGTGAGGTGGTGTGTGTGTGTACCTGGTATGCGTCAGAGGTGTTTCTCAGGTCAATGCTTGCGATGAGCCAGCTGTCCGAGGGCTTGTCTGCGCTCCACAGTGTGTAGTCAAAGTTGTCTCCGTCCGGTCTGAGGTGCAGCTGCAGAGCGCCTTCTCCAGTGATCTGGTACACCAGCCTCAGACAGCTCCAGTCCAGCAGCTCTAACACTGGGCTCACCAGGACAGCCTTCTCCCTCCCGTCGATGAAGGACGAGTCTGCCGTGATGAAACGCCCTGTGGAGAATGACAAAGGAATAAATAAATAGTGTAGCTTGATATTGAAGTCGTAAATCATTACTTAATATTATTATGTTGATTTCTTCTTAATCTTTTCTAAATATTTTGGTTTGATACGGAGTCAAAGGGGGATATTACTCTGCTGAGGATGTGGGGGAGGAGGGTGTGTGTGTGTGTGTGTGTGTGTGTGTGTGTGTGTGTGTGTGAGGTCATGTTGTGTAGTTACACAGTGCATCACCTAGTCTAAACAAAAAGTCAAAAATACCATACAAGCACACCAAAACCTGACATCAGCATACGAAAGAAGCTGACTTCAATCAGAGAGTTAATCAGATCAAATCAGCTATTAAGAGTAAGTTCCTACAGCATCAAGGACATCGAGTCATTAAGACAAACAGAAAACTGTTGGTCGCCGAACCAAGGAGGACGATGGGAAGAAAAAAAAACTCTCTGTACAAAGGGAAAAAGGAGGTCTGACAAAAACCAAAGCAATAGAGTCTGGAAACAAAAAACCTAATGACCCTGGTCACCTTTTCCCCTGCACTGCACCCTGGTCACCTTTTCCCTGCACTGCACCCTGGTCACTTTTCCCCTGCACTGCACCCTGGTCACCTTTTCCCCTGCACTGCACCCTGGTCATCTTTTCCCCTGCACTGCACCCTGGTCATCTTTTCCCCTGCACTGCACCCTGGTCACCTTTTCCCCTGCACTGCACCCTGGTCACCTTTCCCCTGCACTGCACCCTGGTCATCTTTTCCCCTGCACTGCACCCTGGTCATCTTTTCCCCGGCACTGCACCGTGGGTGGTAGGGAGGGAGAATGAGGAATGAGAGAGAGACGAGAGAAATGATTAAAATCCCATGGCTTAGGGTGAAAAAATCATCCTCTTCTTTAAACTGTTTAAAGACAGTTAATAGATAAGATAAATCTTGCTGGAGAGTCAACTCCTTGGTTAAACCCAAATGTTGTTGAGCAATGGCAGGCTGTGCTATGCATCATAAACCATGAGTATGGACTGGATTCTTCTGGTCTCTGTAGAGGAAGCAGATCAGACAAGCCACATGTTCAATAAGCACCAACTGTAGATAAACAATATGGAGATGGCTGTACTGTAGTGCTGTAATGTTTTATAAGCAGCAAGTTGGCATGGAGACAGTTGTTGTCTGTAGTATATTATTATAATGGTGTCCGTTACTCTGTCCACTTTTACGACCTGGACCAAACTATATGCTCTGACAGACAGACAGTGGACATGATTCCTTCCAGATACCATGTGGATCATCTCTCTTCCTCTCTCTTTTGTCCTCCCCTCTTTTTCAAAGCCCATCTTTCAAAGCCCATCAAAGCCCATCCTTTCCCCTGTTATTCTCCCTATTTCAACCCCTATCTCTTTCCCTCTCTCTTCTGTCCTCCCCCATGTTCTTCTCCCTATTTCAACCCCTATCTCTCTTCCCTCTCTCCTGTCCTCTAACCAAAACAATGCTCTTCCCCTGTCCCGCTACCTCCTAATATAACACCAACACTCCTGAGTTAGACTCTCTCCTTGTCCCAAAGACAGTCTCCTAACA
>NW_019943127.1:66397-67485 GCF_002910315.2 Salvelinus sp. IW2-2015
CAACACTACTGAATTAGACTCTCCCTGTCCCAAAGACAGTCTCCTAACATCAACACTCCTGATGAAACCCTATTCCCTACAAAGTGCACTACTTTTGACTAGGGAATGGGTTGTCATTCGCCACGCAGTCTTAGACTCTTCCCCTAACGTCAACACTCCTGACTGAGTTATACTGGTCTCCTCAGAAAAGGCCCCAGAGTGATCCTCGAGACTGTAAACAGCTCCACATGTTATGGCCAAAGAGTAAATGAAGAGATATTGCACTGTGCACTGCAGTGTTCAAGCTGGATAACAGAAGAATGGACTCTCTTGGAATAATAAACATCTTTGGTTTCAGCACAAAACTTTTCATTTTTGACTGTTTGTCATATTCTAACATCTAAATAAAACWGTTTAAAATATGGAAATAATCATTGGATTGAATGTCTAAATCTTGAAGATAAACACGTCTGTTTGGTTGGCTTGGAGCCTAATCCTAGTCTGTCTGACCAGAGCTGGCTGTGATGTACATGATACGGATAATCCACGTAACCTGCTTATCTACGGACTACAAACYCCACAAAATCATGGTACCAATGTTAGCAMTTTTAGCACATAATATTCATATCATACAAAAGTATATAAAATTGATTGCGAAGCTCAACAAAGTCACTTGAACATGTTGCACGAAAAATGGTAATAWCGGAACCACGATTTTGTTGCATTTGTGGCACAAATCCCATCCAAATCCTGGTACAGATATTAGCATTTTCGCACATCATGTTCCAGTCATKTAAGTGACTTTGCTGGGTTCACAATACATTTGAGATACTTTAGGATGATTTGGACAAGATGCGCGAGAAATGCTAATATCGCTACCAGGACTTGGATGTGATTTGTGCCACAAATGATAAAACGCTAGTGCTAGGAAAACTAAACCAAAGCGTGGATTGCTGTCAAACCGTGTCAATAGACTGCTTACAGGGTGAGGAAACCAATATGTAATTRAGTAATTTGGATGAACTATCCATTTAGCACTAATTTTCTGCAGATAAACTGCCTCTGGCCCTGAGCTCCTTAATACGAGGGTGAGAAAGGTAATTTGTAAT
>NW_019943127.1:70558-76985 GCF_002910315.2 Salvelinus sp. IW2-2015
TAGAGTCCTGGAACAAAAAACTCTAATGACCCTGGTCACCTTTCCCTGCATGGCACCCCTGGGTCAACCTTTTACCCTGCAGTGTCACCCTGGTTCACTTTTCCCCTGCACTGCACCCTCGTGATGCACATTTCCCTGCACTGCACCGGTCCCAACTTTTCCCCCGCACTGCACCTGGGTCATCTTTTCCCTGCCTGCACCCTGGTCACCTTTTCCCTGCACTGCACCCTGGGTCACCTTTCCCTGCAACTGCACCTCTGGTCACCTTTTCCGCTGCACTGCACCCTGGTACTTTACCCTGCACTGCACCCTGGTCAACCTTTTCCCTGCACTGCACCCTGGTCACCTGTTCCCCATGCACTGCACCCTGGTCACCTTTCCCCTGCACTGCATCACCCTGGTCACTTTTTCCCCTGCATGCACGCCTGGTTCCACCTTTTCCTGCACTGCACCCTGGTCATCTTTTCCCCTGCACTGCACCCTGGTCATCTTTTCCCTGGCACTGCAGCCCTGGTCATCTTTTCCCCTGCCACTTGCACCCCTGGTCATCTTTTTCCCTGCACTGCACCCTGGTCATTTTCCCCCTGCACTCTGCACCCTGGTCATCTTTTTCCCTGCACTGCACCCTGGTCATCCTTTTCCCTCTGCACTGCCCCTGGTCAATCTTTTTCCCTGCACTGCACCCTGGTCACCTTTTCCCTGCACTGCAGCCTGTCATCTTGATTCCCCTGCACTGCTATCCTGGTCACCTTTTCCCCTGCCTGCAAAACCTTGGAGTTTCCCCTGCACTGCGCCTGGTCAACTTTTCCCCTGCAACTGCACCTGGTCACCCTTTTCCCCCTCACTGCACCCTGGTTCATCTTTTCCCCTGCACTGCACCACTGGTCACCTTTCCCCTGCACTGCACCCTGGTCATTCGTTTCCCCTGCACTGCACCTGGTCCACCCTTTACCCCTGCATGCCACCCTGGTCATCTTTTCCCTGCACTGCTCCCTGGTCAGCTTTCCCCTCAACTGCACCCCTAGGTCATCTTTCCCTGCACTGCACCCTGGTCAACCTTGTTCCCCTGACTGTCACCCTGGTCCATCTTTCCCTGCACTGCAAACGTGGTGTACGGGAGGGAGAAATGAGGAAATGAGAGAGAGACGAGAGAAATGATTAATATCCCATGGCTTAAGGGTGAAAAAATGCATCCTCTTTCTTTAAACTGTTTAAAGACAGTTAATAGATAAGATATCTGAGAGTCAACTCCGCTT
Source organism: Salvelinus sp. IW2-2015 (assembly GCF_002910315.2). NCBI lineage: Eukaryota > Metazoa > Chordata > Actinopteri > Salmoniformes > Salmonidae > Salvelinus > Salvelinus sp. IW2-2015. The sequence goes on from NW_019943127.1 coordinate 71,815, forward strand.
GGTTAAACGTAAATGTTGTTGGAGCATAAACCATGATATGGACTGGATTTTCGGTCTCTGTAAAGAGGAAGCAGATCAGACAAGCCACTGTTCATAAGCACCAAACTGTAGTTGTGGATTACTGATATAGACTGTATGTTTTTATAAGCAGCAATTGGCATGGAGGACAGTTGTTGTCTTGGGTAGTTATTTTTATAAGTGGTGTCCGTTCACTACCGTCCACTTTTAACCGACTTGTGACCAAACTATATGCCTCTGACGACAGACAGTGGACATGATTCCTTCCAGATACCATTTGGGATCATCTCCTCTTCTCTCTGTCTTGTGTCTCCGGCCTCTTTTTGCAAAGCCCCATCTTTCAAAGCATCAAAGCCCATCCTTTCCCGTTTATTCTCCCTATTTCAACCCGCTTATCTCTTTCCCTCTCTCTTCTGTCCTCCCATGGTTCTTCTCCCATATGTCAACCCTATCTCTCTCGCCTCTCTCCCTGTCCTCTAACAAACAATGCTCTTCCCCTGGTCCGCTACCCCTCAATAATAAACCAACACTCTGAGTTTAGACTCTCTCCTTGTCCCAAAGACAGTCTCCTAACATCACACAAAATACTCAACCAATTAAGCATACACTGAAATTAGACTCTCGCCTTTCCCAAAAGACAGTCTCCTAAACATCAAACTCCTGATGAACCCTCAGCTCTCCCTGTCAAGACAGTGCATCCTAACTTGACTAACCTGGACTGAGTGAGTTTGCTTCCAAGACAGTCGCGTACACGAACACGTAACTGATTAGACTCTGTGTCCCAAGAGTCCAACACAACCCTGATGACCTTTAAATCACTACTAACTGGTGGGTTTTGTCCATGCCAGAGTCTTAAGAGTTCTAGACTACATGGCTGATAACTGGCTCTCAGAAAAAGCCCGGCAGAGTGGATCACTCGAGACCTGTAAACAGCTCCTATGTTAGTGGCCAACGAGTAAATGCAAGGAGATATTGCAACTTGCAACTGCAGTGTTCAAGCTGATAACGAAGACTGGACTCCTTTGGAATAATAAACATCTTTGTTTCAGCACAAACTTTTATTTTTGACTGTTTGTCATATTCTAACATCTAATAAAACCTAGTTAAAATATGGACAATAATCATCTGGATTGAATGTCTAAATCTTGAAGATAAACACGTCTGTCTTGGGTTGGCTTGGGGAGCCTAATCCTAGTCTGTCTGACCAAGAGCTGCTGTGATGTACCATGATAGCGGGATAATCCACTAACGTGCTTATCTACGGACTACAACACACAACAATCAATGGTCCAATGTAGCGCATTTTATGCACATAATATTCATATCATGAGCAAGAAGGTTATATAAAATTGATTGCGAAGCTCAACAAAGTCAACTTGAAACATGTTGCAACGAAAAATGGTAATACGGAACGCAGATTTTGTTGCAGTTTGGTGGCACAAACTCCATCCAAATCCTGGTAGCCTGATATTAGCATTTTCTCGCGTACATCATGTTCCGTCATTAAGGTGACTTTGCTGGTGTCACAATACATTTGCAGAATAACTTAGGATGAATTTGGCAAGATGACTCGGAGAAATGCTAATATGCTCCAGGACATGGGTGTGATTTTTGTGCCACAAGATGATAAAACGCTAGTGTGAGGAAAAACTTAAAACAAAGCGTGGATTGCTTGTCAACGTGTCAAATAGACTGCTTACAGGGTGATGTGGAAACAATATGTAGATTAGTAATTTGGGATGAACTATCCATTTAGCACTAATTTTCTGCAGATTAAACTGCTCTGGCCCTTGAGCTCTTGATATCGAGGGTGAGAAAGGTAATTTGTAAGGTCATACGGAAGGGAAAAGGATACCTAGTCAGTTGTACCAATCTGAAAAGGAAAGGGGTGTACCTAGTTCGAGTGTACAACTGAAAGGAAAGGGGGATACCTAGTCAGTTATACAACTGAAAGAAGGGGGATACCTAGTCCAGTTTACAACTGAAAGGAGGGGATACTAGTCAGTTAATACACTGAAAGGAGGAAAGGGGATACCTAGTCAGTTTACAACTGAAGGAAAGGGGATACCCTAGTCAGTTGTACATTGAAAAGAAGGGGATACTAGTCAGTTGTACAAACTGAAAGGAAAGGGGGATACCTAGTCAGTTGTACGAACTGAATGCCTTCAACTGAAATGTATCTTCCCGCATTTAACCCAACCCCTCTGAATTAGAGAGGTGCGGGGGGGGGGGGGGGCTGCCTTAATCGACATCCAAGTCATCGGCGCAGTGGGTTAACCCGCTTGCCTTCCAGGGGGGGGGCAGAAAACGACATATTTTTTACCTTGTCAGCTCGGGGATTCGATCCATGCAACGTTGCAGTTACTGCTCCAACGCTCCTACCTACCCAGATACATGTTAAAGGTATAAGCAGGGCATATTTAACCACACAACACAGACAACACTGGATGTGGACGACCTATTTACATTTTTGTCATTGAGCAGAAACTCTTATCCAGAGCTCCTTAACCTCTCTTGGGTAGGGGGCAGTATTTTGAAGTCCGGATGAAAAGCATGCCCAAAGTAAACTGCCTGTTACTCAGGCCCAGAAGCTAGGATATGCATATAATTGGTAGATTTGGATAGAAAACACTCGAAAGTTTCTAAAACTGTTAAAATTATGTCTGTGAGTATAACAGAACTGATATGGCCGGCGAAACCCCGGGGACAAACCACCCAAAAAAATAAAAAATCAGCCTACCACTATTTTCAATGGCTGTCACTTTTATTATAAGGCCAAGTCCTCCCAGATTGCAGTTCCTAGGGCTTCCACTAGATGTCAACAGTCTTTAGAAAGAGTTTCAGGCTAGTTTRTGGAAAAATGAGCCAGAAATTGTAGTTTTTCTAGGTGGCTCCCATTTTGTCTGTAGTGTTTCCAAGCGCGTGGAAGAGAGCGCGTTCTTTGGTATTTTTCTCCGGTAAAGACAATTACGATTCTCCGTCTTAAATTTTATCATTTATTTACGTATTAGGGTACCTAAGGTTTGATTATAAACGTTGTTTGACTTGTTTGCAAAAGTTTATTAGTAACGTTTGGGATTAATTTTGTTTGCATTTTGATGGAGGGAAACTGGGTGGATTATTGACTGAAGCGCCCGCTAAACTGAGTTTTTATGGATATAAAGAAGGACATTATCGAACAAAAGGATAATTTGTGATGTAACTGGGACCTTTTGGAGTGCCAACAGAAGAAGATCATCAAAGGTAAGGCATTTATTATATCGCTATTTCTGACTTTCGTGTCGCACCTGCCTGGTTGAAATATATTTTTCATGTGTTTGTATGCGGGGCGCTGTCCTCAGATAATCACATGATTTGCTTTCGCCGTAAAGCCTTTTTGAAATCTGACACAGTGGCTGGATTAACAAGAAGTTAAGCTTTATTTTGATGTATCACACTTGTGATTTTAGGAAAGTTAAATATTTATAATTCTGTCGTTTGAATTTCGCACTCTGCAATTTCACCGGATGTTGGCCACGTGGGACGCTACCATCCCACCTGCCCATAAGAAGTTAAGAGTAGCGAGTGTATACATTTTCCTACTGGTCCTCCATGGGAATCGAACCCTCAACCCTGGCGCTGCAAGTGCCATGCTATACCAACTGAGCCACACGCAACCTATGAACCCCAAAGAGCAAAGGGATTTCTGTTACAGAGCTGTTGCATGCTGGGGCCCTAACCTATTAATCTATTATACTGAACTTTAAAACATTGCAGTCCATCTGTTGTATACCAACTGTATGTTTGTAAAAAGGACTGACTAAGGAGAGTGATGCCCATGTATGCAGGTCATATATATGAGTTAGTAGCAGCAAGCTAACCCTGATGTAGAGTATGGCTAGCCTCCAAATCCCATTATAAACAGGTTGTGACTGACACACTTTAATTACGTTTATAGTGAGACAAAGCCCTGGGATAACCCCTGACGTCAAAGCCATGGGATAACCCCTGACCTCAAAGCCCTGGGATAACCCCTGACCTCAAAGCCCTGGGACAACCCCTGACGTCAAAGCCCTGGGACAACCCCTGACCTCAAAGCCCTGGGATAACCCCTGACCTCAAAGCCCTGGGATAACCCCTGACGTCAAAGCCCTGGGATAACCCTGACCTCAAAGCCCTGGGATAACCCCTGAAACGCTCAAAGCCCTGGATAACCCTTGACTCAAAGCCCTGGGGATAACCCCTGACTCAAAGCCCTGGGATAACCCCTGACCTCAAAGCCCTGGGATAACCCCTAGTAACCTGGATAACCCTCCTACCTCAAAGCCCTGGGATAACCCCTGACCGTCAAAGCCCTGGGATAACCCCTGACCTCAAAGCCTGGATAACCCCTTACCTCAAAGCCTGGATAGCCCCTTACCTCAAAGCCTGAGATGAACTTTGACCAATGGAGGTCCTCCTGACATGCAGGATTAGCGTCTGGGTGATTGGCTAAGGTCCAGGCGAGTTGTCCTGGTGAACAAAACCCTGTGAGTAATGGAGAGCTTTTTCTCTATGGTTTAACAAAACAAGGGTCAGTGTCTGGGTGATTGTTTATTTCTGAGTTATTTGGGTGTGTAAGGGTCCTTTGTGCCTCTTGTGGGTTTGATCGACCTAAATATCGCTGCTTTTTTTGATAGATCTTAGAGTGTCTGCTTTACCTCCTGACCCCTGTATGGAGTGGAAGTAACAAATTACAAATATCTCGTAAAAGCGCTCCATTGGTCAATCCGTCGTCTACATTGGCCGTGCAGCATTTATGGTGATACGGCCTCTGCAGAAGTCAGGCATTCATAGAATAGGGGGGGAAAAATGTAGTCCATCCAGGATGGACATTTTTTCTTTTAAAAGGATCAAATGAACATACATTTCTCACATCATAAACATTTAAATTCATACTTATTTGTGCTTTACGGAGCAGCGCAGAAGCTGTTGTGAAGTGAGAGTGTTGTCAGGAAGTGAGTTTGTGTTTATACAGGGACCTCCCGCCGCCCCACTTTCCGTCAACCACATCATGTCAATGCGGAGACCTCGCCATTGGTTACCCAAATTTTGACTGAGGGTTACGCACGGCGATGTGGTGGTGCGAAGCTCAATTTGGCTTCTGCCATGCCTCCGGAGGCTTCCGCAATTGC
>NW_019943127.1:77010-83218 GCF_002910315.2 Salvelinus sp. IW2-2015
CAGGCCGGGAACACGCTTCGTGGGTGTCAGTTGTTGATGTGTGCAGAGGTCCCTGGTTTCGCGCCCGGGTCGGGGCGAGGGGACAGTCTAAAGTATTACTGTAACATTGATGCTGTGTGACCCGGATCACTGGTTGCTGCGGAAAAGGAGGAGGTTGAAAGGGGGTGAGTGTAACGGATGTGAAATGGCTAGCTAGTTAGCGGGTACGCCGCTACTAGCGTATCAATCAGTTACGTTCACTTGCTCTGAAACCTAGAAGTAGTGTTGCACCTTGCTCTGCAGCAGGCCGCGGCCTTGTGGATGCGTAGGTTGGTAACGACGCTTCTGTGGGTGTCAGTTGTTGATGTGTGCAGAGGGTGCCCTGGCTGCGCCGGTATGGGCGAGGGACGGTTTAAGTTATACTGTTACACAGATTTGTTGAGCAGAGCTGTTGTGAAGGAAGTTGTCAAGGAAGTGAGTTTGTGTTTATACAGGACCTCCCGCCGCCCACTTTCCGTCAACCAATCATGTCAATGCGGAGCACTCGCATTGTACAAATTTGTGAGGCGCGCGCACGCTGATGAGGTGCGAAGCTCAATTTGGCTTCTGCATGCCTCCGGAGGCTCCGAAATTGCGTCCACACCCTCCATACGGAGTCCTCCAACCACATTGTTTGGATCAAGCATAAAATTGGCTCTTTTCTGTAATCGAGTAGCTTTTTGAGTTACATGTACTTTTTGAGTATTTTTCAGTCAGTCATTTTACTTTAGTATTGTACTGCGCTACCTTTTTAAAACTATCCATTACAGAGTACAATTTGTAGGCTAATAATAATAAGTTAGGTAAAGTTTGCGAAAGCCTCTCCGAGCCACAAAAAACTCATTGTTCTTTAGTCAGTCACCAATCAAATCAAATTTCACGCATCGCGCCAACGCAGGCCACCACCTGAATATTGATAGCTGTTATAGCTAGCACTTTGATGTACAATATGTTGGTTGGTGACTTGCTAGCTAGCTAGCCATGCAAGTTATTGGGACTAGCTAAGAAGCATTAGGCTAATAATCAGCAAGTTGAAGCTAGCTAGCTAGTAGCTAAGTGAGAACTTTTAAGGCTTTAATAGCTAATGTTGTTAGCTGGGTTCAAAACATCACCAGTGTTCTGGATATTTAACAATGTTAACTGTGTTGTTTGTCTGTTGTAAAGTAGGAATCTTTCATCTAAAAAGCCAGAATCACGTAAGTCTAACCTGTGATTATAACATGTGATTTTGTATTGTGATATAACGTTGTATATGTGATTATAACCGTGTGATTAAACGGTTTTAGAACTGTGATTATACTGTTTATAATGTGATTTATAACTGTGGTTTATACTGTGCTTATAACTAGATTGTTTATAACTGTGATATAATATAACTGATTTTTACTGTTGATGTATAACTGTATAAATGTGTTTATACTTTGATTATAACTGTGTTTATAACTGAGAGATTTTATTTGTTATTATAACTGTGTTTTAACGAGAGTTTTACTGTGTTTGTTTATAACTGTGATTTCACTAACGTGTTATAATTTGTCTTATAACATGTTTATAACTTGATTATTTGTATTTATGTCAGTTATAACTGTGTATTATAACTAGATTTTATTTGATTATAACTTGTTTTAATCTGTGATTTTATATAAATTGAGATGATTATTTTAATTTATAATATACTATTTTTATGATGGGCCGAGTTTTAATAACTGATTTGTATTATTTACAGCACTTGTGTCGATTATAACTGTTGTGTTGATACATCTGATTTTATCTGGTATATGGTAAAACTTGTTTCGGATTTGGAGTAACACCAGACAGATTTATTGTGGTCGATTTTGCGGTGGTGTATGTTATAACTTTCTAATGTTTGAAACTAGTCTGCTCTGTCGTGTGTTTTATTTCAGTGATTTTAGATAACTTGCTGATTTTTAGATAACTGTGATTTTGTTATATTCGCTCGTTTTTTGATTGATTAAATATACTAACTTTGTTTTTTTCTTTAGGTATAACCTGTGAATTTTATCTCTTCGGACTGATTAATAACCTTTTGTGTTCATTAAAAACCTTGTTGTTTATTTTTTTTTTGTGTCTACATGTTTTCTATTGGATTTTCTTATTATTTGATAGATTTATCAAACAGTCTGTAGTGTTCTCTATTTACTTTGATTTTAAATAAGCGGTGTTTTTATAAACTTTTGTTTGTTTCTTTATATAACTGTTGGATGTAAATAACTTTTGAGTTTTTAATCCTTGATTATATAATCAAACGTGTTGTGTTATAACTGTGAGATATTATAGTCTGTGTTATTGGTATTTATAAAACTGTTGTTATATACTTTCGAATATCTTGTATTTAATACTTGTTTGTTTATAACTGTGATTCTATAAATACACTGTGATTTAGTATATAAACTTGTGTTTTATTAACGCTCCTTCAACTTATATTCGTTCTGTGATTATTTTCTATTATAAGGCTGAGAATTTTGTACAAATTTCATTAGAACTGTATCCCATATTCGTTGTTATAACTGAGTATTTTATTGTTGATTATAAAACTGAGATTTATTTGTTGATTATATAACCTACGTTTATAAACTGTGATTATTTATTGTTTGAATTATTAAACTTGTATGAATATGTTCTAAAAACTGTTGATTTTATCTTTATGATTACTTAATAACCTATGATTATACCTGAGATTTTTCTTATTTGTTTGGGGTGATGTTATAACTATATGGTGTTTCATACATACTGTGATATTTTTATTTGTTGTTGACTATAACATGTCTTGAGTTATAACTTGTGACAGGGATTTTTAATGCTTTTCGTTTTGATGTTGATTATAACTTTTAGTTATAACTGTTGTTTTAGATTTTATCACTGTGATATAACTGCCTTTGTTTTTATAACTGTGATTTTATTTGTATATATGTTTATAACTGTGTTCTTATAACGGTATTATAACTTGTGTTATAACTTTTCTGTTATAACTGTGGATTATAACTGTGATTTTCTTATCTTGTGATTTTATAACTGTGTGATTTGTTTATAAAACTAGATTTTAGTGTTCTTTGAATCTATAACATGTGTTTTATAAACTGTGATTTGTTATTCTTTCGGATTAAACTTGTGATGTTTATTAACTGTGAATGTTATAAACTATGTGATTATAACTGTGTTTTTAACTGTTTTTAAACTGTGATTTTATAACTGTTATTTTATTTGTGTTTAAAACTGAGAGATTATAAGACTGTTATAATCAACTGATTTATTGTGTTATAACTGTGATTATAGCTGTGATTTGAAGTTTGTGATATTTTTTTGAACAGTTGTCTGGTTGATTTGCAACTGTGATTATAACCTGTCTGAGTCTACCAATTAGGTACAACCTTAAGCCCAACAAGGATCAAGGCCGGCGGTATTGTGTATATCTATTTGAGAGTGTTTTCATCGATATCTGTTCCAAACACATTGTAGCTGACGCATACACGATGTATCCCCCTGGGACCATTTTGTACCAAACCTTCTCCATTTTAGCTGCAAAGCATTAATTCCTCTTTATCCTTAGATTTAATGTTGAGAAAGGCCGCTGAAAAAAAACTGTGAAAAATCATTCTGGCCGAAGCGTGGTACTTTTCTTTTATGTGAAAACACCATTTCCACACCATCTCTAGAGTGGCTATGACTAGCAGGCTCTTGAGGGCCTTCTCTCTCTCCCCCATCTCTTTCTAATCTTCCTAAAAACCTAAACTAATACACCTGAGGGATCGACCGGAACGGACACCAACCCACCTACAGACCATGTTCGGGTTTCCTGGAACTTAGGCTTACGAATGTTTTAAAGAGTGTTTTAACGATGCATCGTTCCTACAACTGCCGAAGATGTAACATGCGTTTTCCCATAACGCAGAGAGAAATGTTCGCTAAGTGTGTCGTTGGAGCATGTGTCAATACKTCTAACAACGAACTTAGCTGTTCTACGATTGGTCGGTAAATAACGAGCCTTTTCAAGTGCAGCTCAGAAATCTAACGATGCTCCTACGAAGGTTTTAAAGATGAACTTTGCATTAAAAGGAGAAGTTAACCCCATATCCAGAAACTCCCATGTGATTCCACAGGGGCCAGGCACGGCGCAAACCAAAAACAAAGAAGAAAAGACTYTGGTAGTCCAAGATGGATAACATCTGAGTTAATGGTTATAGTTGTGAATTTGAAACCAAGTGGATGATCGACCAGTCATATGAAGATAGAATATATACAGTAAGATGAGAGAAAGGATGAATTTACATCATCTTTGTCCTCATTTCACAGACTGACCACCCAGAGGGACACAAATTATTCTCTGTCCCTAAACAGTTTAACACTCARGGTCCGGTTTCCCAAAAAGCATCTTAAAGGAGAAGTTAACTCAAAATCCTGAAACTCCCAAGTGATTCCATACATTGAACCTATACTGAACAAACTATAAACYCAACATGGACCAGTATCTAAGATGTTACTGAGWTACAGTTCATATGAGGAAATCAGTCAATTGAAATAAATTAATTCGGCCCTAATCTATGGATTTCACATGACTGGGAATACAGATATGCATCTGTTGGTCACAGAAAACTTAAAAAGTAAAAGGTAGGGGCGTGGATCAGAAAACCAGTCAGTATCTGGAGTGACCTGGTTTATTTTTATTTTTTGGTAAGCCAGGCCTGGCCCCTGTCTGATCCAGTGTTGCTGTGGAAACCAAACAGAAAACACAGCCGTCGTGGCCCAGTCTTTTGGTTTTATGGCTGTATTTATCGACCCAGTGGGAGGAACGAAACCGCTGGTCGGCCCACCACGATTCACAAGCCACTGAGTCCGACTTCGCCAAGGTTGTGTCGGTTCGCCGTCAGGGGACTGTAGATCCATGTTTGGCGGTTATTCCATTCTCTCGGCTACATGGTCTGCTCTGTTTTCTGTCAGCCAGGGACTGCTCGTGTAACGCCTCAGCCGTTCAGTGTGAAGTGAAGGTTTCTGTTGTTCAACCACTTCAAAGCCTGAACCGTGCTGGATGTCTCCTGGTTGACAGATGGGCCCACCCAGCACGTCCCAGAGTGAAGCTGGCTGCAGACACACTATAACTGCATCCCAAATGGCACCAAATGGCACTATAGTGTCAGTCAGGCCATCTGGCTTGGCAAGCAGCGATGGCACAGAGACGCTAGGCTACAACACCAACACTTATTTTTAGAGGGGGTAACATCAACTCCAGAGACAGATTATTATAAACCAGGAGCCCTTGTTGTTGGAGTCTGCTTCTGTCCTCAAGAGCCGCAGAGAGAGAGAGAGAGCCCAGAGACTAATTTAATGTAATGTTAGAGTTGTCCAGTGGGAAACAGAAAGCCTGCTGGGAGTGAGGTCTTACTGTAGAGAATGTGTGGCTTGGCATCAGCAGCTGGTGGTGACATACAGCACCTCTCACCTCAACTGCTTCTTTAACTCTCTCTCTCTCTCTCTCTCTGCTCTCTCTCTCCTACTCTTGCTCTTCTGCTTTCTCTTCTCTATACTGCCTCGTCTGCTCTTCTCTCTGCTCTCTCTCTCTCTCTTCCTCTCTCTCTCTCCTCTCTCCTCTCTTCTCTCTCTCTCTCTTCTCTCTCTCTCTCTCTCTCTCTCTCGCTCTCTCTCTCTCTCTCTCTCTCTCTCTCTCTCTCTCTCTCTCTCTCTCTCTCTCTCTCTCCACCATTCATCTGGCTCATCTCTCTCTATAAAAATGGGCCGAAATAGCATCTAAAAACCGCTTCCGATATAACAATCTTCCCTCCCTACTCCCCCGCCTCAAACAGCCCCTGCCCCCTCTCTCTCTCTCTCTCTCTCTTCTCTCTCTCTCTTCTCTCTCTCTCTACCCCTCTTGTCACTACGCTCTCTACCGCACCCACCCATCTCTTCGCTTAACCCCCTTCTCTCTCTCGTACTCTCTATCCTCTCTCTCTCTCTTACCCCCCCCTTCTCCTCGCTACGCCAAAGTTCCCGATAACTTCTCGCTCCCACATCCAGTACCAGTCCACACCTGTGTTTCTTCGCCGCTACTAGGTCTCTTCTGGGGCAGGCCAGTAACAGACCTCCTGCCACAAATTGGTGGAACCGACAAGAAACTCCCTTTCATACCACGTCGACCCACAGGCTCGTTTCCAGCCGGCACGGTCAATGCGCACGCACC
>NW_019943127.1:83653-93670 GCF_002910315.2 Salvelinus sp. IW2-2015
CTCTTCTATCTCTCCTCTCTCCTCTCTCTCCCTCTCTCTCTCTCTCTGCCCCCTCTCTCTCCTCTCTCTGTCCCTCTCTCTGTCCCCCCTCTCTCTCTGTCCCCCCCTCTCTTCTTTCCTATGTCCCACTCTCTCTTCTCTATGTCCCACTCTTTCTCTGCCCCCCCTCTATCTCTCTCTGTGACTTTTTTAGTTCTCCCCCATCCCTCTTAAAGAGGCCCTCCTAATGTAACCAGTCATGCATAAAGAGACAGGGTCATGGTCAAACACAGTGTGGACAGACGATAGACAGACACAATGTATATATATATACATGCTGCTCTGACCATCTTTACCATCTAGCCTGTATATAGTCCTGATAATGTAAAAGTAGCCCTGGAAAATCTCAAAACATGTTGATGTCAATGAAGACAACCTGCAACTGAAGGGCAGCATMACTTTTCTKCCTTCCGTTCTATATTTGRATTTTGTGTTACAGCATTGATTACYGAGTAAGTGAGTTGTCCAACCTTCCTCGTTCCTGGTCCATCTGGCATAGGCAAGGTCGGAGGTGTAATCGCATGTACCGGTATCGAAGCTACAGGAGCCGGGTAACAGCTGCTGCTGRGCCCCAACAAGCACAGGGACTGGAGGACAAGGAGAGGAAGAACAATATTTACAGCGATGTAGTTGTTGGTACGCGTAGGCCATTGGCTTGCTGCAAAAGGTGTGGGCTTCTGTTTTATATCATGCACACAGCTAGTGGTTCTTTCAAGGCAGAGCATGCTGCACTACAATTAATCATTCATTTAAACTGTCATGAGCGTCTGCTGCGCCCAGAAAGAAAAACTCAAAACTAACGGAATCAGAACTTAAAGATGAAATCAAATAGGCTATGTGGCACGGACACAGCCAACATTTGAGTGTTAGAAAAATAACGGTGCAATTTCTTTGATTAACTTTGAAAATAATGTCAAAAGAAAAAGMCTGCAACTTACCCAGAAAAACGAGATGGAAAATGCTGTTCATATTGAAGCTGCAGCGAGACTCATTCACTTCTCACTCGTAGATTCCAGAGGGGGATACGACCACAAAACGACGCGATCTATCTTCTGGACTGCCAAYCTCGTCTACAGTTCAAGTTCAACCACCAACTCTCACAGCAACAGGGCACGAGCAGTCGCTCAGCTGTTACCGGTCCGTMTACATGGCTTAATCCAACTGGAAAGACGCTTGGCACTCGGGCGGGTGAGGTGGATAGAGGACAGGAGGAGAGTGAGGAAGCGCCTGACAGTAATGCAGTCCAGARTCTAACGGCTAGTGGACGCATCGCCACAGGGAATCTGTGTAGGCTACTCCGCCTCCTGCATCTCTTTCTCTTCCTAGCGCTGTGGATGAAATCACAGGCATTCCACATCATACTGCTCCGGCCCAAATACCCCCCCCCCTTTCAGAAGTAGCCATACTTTATGTCACACTTCATTAAGTTGCACAGATACTATGTAGTTACATGTAGTCTCATTTTATTTATTAGTTTAATTTCAAGTAATTGCTTAGGATATGTTCCGGGGAGCTTGTGAGAATAACATTGATGTATACACGGAAACTGTGGATTCGTTTGAAACTTAAAGTAGACAGCTTTCGGCACTAAACCCTCAGGCCTATGCCCTTAGGGGCATCCCCGCSGCCATATTTGTCGTCGGGCCAAGTGATTAGCCAAGCAAGGGAAGTTTGCAATTTAAGCCCCTCGCCACTCGTTTTTAATGGCGTTTGCGTGTGTACAAATATGTTCACTTCGGGGCCTGAAACGCTCCGTAATTCAATTCGCGATGATTGTTCATCCGCTAAGAAAAGTCTGCCAAAACTTAAAACCTCAACATTAATATGTAGTCAACATAAAAGTGTAAGTAAAAAACAATATGTAAACATTCCAGGTGTCCTGGAGGACAAACACCTACAGCACCCGATGTCACAAGAAGATCTCAGGAACAACAACCACCGAGCCACTGCCTGTTCACCCCTAACATCCAGAAGCGAGGTCAGTACAGGTGCATCAGAGCGGGGACCGAGAGACTGAAAAACAGCTTCTATCTCAAGGCCATCAGACTGTTAATAAATAAGGCCATCAGACTGTTAATAAATAGCCATCACTAGCCGGCTCCCACCCGGTTCTCTACCTCGCACCTTAGAGCCTGCTGACCCATATACACAGACATGGAATCACTGGTCACTTTATAATGTTTACATAATGTTTACATACTGTTTACTCATTCTCATGTATAAACTGTATTTTATTCTGCTGTATTTTAGTCAAAGCCACTCCGACATTGCTCTTTCTAATATTGATATTTTCTTAATTCCATCTTTTACTTTTAGGTTGTGTGTATGTTGTCAATTGTTAGATTCTACTGTACTGTTGGAGCTAGGAAACACAAGCTTTTTCCTACACCCACAATAACATCTGCTAAATATGTATATGTGACCAATAACATTTTGATTTGATTTGATAACTAGCTATTGTCACTTTTTGAAAACATTTATCCAGTTCACTTTTTCAATTTAAGCATTTAAACAACCTGTAACGGCTTTCTTCCTGGGATGAAGAGAGGACAAAATGCAGCGCAGTTAGTGTTCAACATGCTTAATTTAACGAACTGTGAACACTTACAACAATACAAAACAACAAACGTGAAAACCGAGACAGTCCTATCTGGTGCAGAACACAAACACAGAGACAGGAAACACTAGACACAACAACATAGAATGCCCACCCCAACTCACGCCTGACCATACTAAAACAAATACAAAAACAAGGAAAACAGGTCAGGAACGTGACACAACCTTATCATCCCATGTTGTTATTTGAGTCCTGTTCTAGTCTAGACTGTAATTGTACAGTATATTGTTCATTCACTAACATACAGTGATACTGTAGGTCTTCTACAAGGCTTTTTTGGTTTCTGGAAACGGAACATATTTTCTGGGCAGGTTGCTCACAGAGAGAGACGTTGGTATTTACCAGGAAAATGTTTATGCCATGGCCGTGGGGCTATGTTTGATTTGTCCTCCATAGTTTGTGTAGTTTTACACTCACTTCTGCCTTGTTCCTGTACTGTATGTGAGCATCTGAAACATCTGTGGCCCTTTTTTCATTTACACTTCAATGTCTGTCTTTGGTCTTCTGTCTTCTCGTTGCTGTTTCTCTGTCTGCTCCGCTGTCCTTTGTCTATGTAAGAAACAATGTGATGAATCGGGTGTCCTTGGTGTCTGTCTCCGTCCGTCGCGTCGGTCTGTCATTGTCTATTCTAGTTTGTCTGTCTGTCTGTCAATGGTTTCGTAGTTACCACCACTGGCCTGAGGTACCCAGTACTGTCCCAGTTAGAGAGAGGTAATGTGTCTGTTCTGGTCTGTCTGTCTGTCTGTCTGTCTTCTGTTTGTCTGTCTGTCTGTCTTGTCTGTCTGTCTGTCTGCTGTCGTACTCCAGGTATGGGATCCCAGTTAGGGTAATTGTGTCTGTCTGTTGTACCAGTACTTTCCCAGTTAAGGTAATGTGTCTGTCTGTCGTACCCAGTACTGTCCCAGTTAGAGGTAATGTGTCTGTCTGTAGAGTACCAGTACTGTCCCAGTTTAGAGGGTAATGTGTTCTGTCTGTAGTACCCAGTACTGTCCCAGTTAGAGTAATGTGTCTGTCTGTAGTTACCCAGTACTGTCCCAGTTAGAGGTAATGTGCTGTCTGTGTACCCAGTACTGTCCCAGTTAGAGGTAATGTGTCTGTCTGTCGTACCAGTACTGTCCCAGTTAGAGGTAATGTGTCTGTCTGTCGTACCCAGTACTGTCCCAGTTAGAGGTATGTGGTTGTCTTGTACCCAGTACTGTCCCAGTTAGAGGTAATGTGTCTGTCTGTCGTACCCAGTACTGTCCAGTTAGAGGTAATGTGTCTGTCTGTATACCAGTACTGTCCCAGTTAGAGGTAATGTGTCTGTCTGTAGTACCCAGTACTGTCCCAGTTAGAGGTAAGTTGTCTGTCTGTCTGTAGTACCCAGTACTGTCCCAGTTAGAGGTAATTAGGTCTGTCTGTCGTACCCAGTACTGTCCCAGTTAGAGGTAATGTTGTCTGTCTGTCAGTACCCAGTACTGTCCAGTTATAGGTAATGTGTCTGTCTGTAGCTACCCAGTAATGTCCCAGTTAGAGGTTTAAGTGACTTCTGGTCTCGTCGTACCCAGTACTGTCCCAGTTAGAGGGTAATGTGTCTGTCTGTAGTACCCAGTACTGTCCAGTTAGAGGTAATGTGTCTGTCTGTCGTACCCAGTACTGTCCCAGTTAGAGGTAATGTGGTCTGTCTGAGTACCCGTACTCCCAGTTAGTAGGTCCCAGTACTGTCCCTTAGAGGTAATGGTCTGTCTGTCTGTTACCCAGTACTGTCCCAGTTAGAGGTAATGTGTCTGTCTGCGTAGTACCCAGTACTGTCCCAGTTAGAGGTAATGTGTCTGTCTGTCTGTAGTACCCAGTACTGTCCAGTTTAGAGGTAATGTGTCTGTCTGTATGTACCAGTACTGTCCCAGTTAGGGTAATGTGTCTGTCTGTCAGTACCAGTACTGTCCCAGTTAGAGGTAATGTGTCTGTCTTGTCGTACCCAGTACTGTCCCAGTTAGAGGTAATGTGTCTGTCTGTCAGTACCCAGTACGGTCCCAGTTAGAGGTAATGTGTCTGTCTGTCTGTACCCAGTACTGTCCCAGTTAGAGGTAATGTGTCTGTCTGTAGTACCCAGTACTGTCCCAGTTAGGGTAATGTTGCGTCTGTCGTCAGACTGTCCCAGTGTAAGAGGTACCAGTACGTCCCAGTTAGAGGTATGTGTCTGTCTGTATGTACCCAGTACTGTCCCAGTTAGAGGTAATGTGTCTTCTGTAGTACCCAGTACTGCCCAGTTAGAGGTAATGTGTCTGTCTGTTAGTAACCCATACTGTCCGTTAGAGGTAATGTGTCTGTCTGTCAGTACCATATGTCCCAGTTAGAGTGTAATGTGTCTGTCTGTAGTACCCAGTACTGTCCCAGTTAGAGGTAATGTGTTCTGTCTGTAGTACCCAGTACTGTCCCAGTTAGAGGTAATGTGTCTGTCTGTAGTTACCCAGTACTGTCCCAGTTAGAGTAATGTGTCTGTCTTGTCGTACCCAGTACTGTCCAGTTAGAGGTAATGTGTCCTGTCTGTAGTTACCCAGTACTGTCCAGTTAGAGGTAATGTGCTGTCTGTAGTACCCAGTACTGTCCCATAGGATAATGTGTCGTTTCGTACCCAGTACTGTCCCAGTTAGAGGTAATGGTCTGTCTGTAGTACCCTATACTGTCCT
This sequence comes from Salvelinus sp. IW2-2015, assembly GCF_002910315.2. Lineage (NCBI taxonomy): Eukaryota > Metazoa > Chordata > Actinopteri > Salmoniformes > Salmonidae > Salvelinus > Salvelinus sp. IW2-2015. Next base: position 88,979 of record NW_019943127.1, read on the forward strand.
GCAGTTAGAGTATGTGGTCTGTCTGTGTACCCAGTACTGGTCCACGGTTAGAGGTAATGTGTCTGTCTGTCGTTACCCATTACTGTCCTGAGTTAGAGGTAATGTGTCTGTTTTGCTTCGTACCCAGTACTCGTCCCAGTTAGAGAATGTTGTCTGTCTGTAACGTACCCAGTACTGTCCCAGTTAGAGTAAGTCGGCTATCGGAATACTGTCCCGTAGTATCTTGTCGAGTACCCATACGTGTCCCAGTTGAGGTAATGTGTCTGTCTGATTACGTACCCGAACTGTCCCTAGTTAGAGTAATGTGTCTGTCTGTTAGTAAACCCAGTACTGTCCCAGTTAGAGGAATGGTCTGTCTGTAGGTACCCAGTCTGTCCAGTTAAGAAGGTAATGTGTCTGTTCTGTCGTACCCAGTACTTCCCAGTTAGGAGTAATGGTAACTGTCTTCGTTACCCAGTACATCCCAGTTAGGAGGTAATGTGTCGTCTTGAGTACCCAGTAGATCCCAGTTAGAGGTAATGTGTCTGTCTGTGTACCCAGTACTGTCCTCAGTTACGGAGTCTGTTGCATACTGTCCCCGTTAACGTAAATGTCTGTTCGTACCCAGTACGTCCCAGTTAGAGGTAATGTGTCTGTCGTTGCTCCGTACCCAGTACTTGTCCCATTAGAGGTTTAATGAATCGTCTGGTCTGTCGTACCCATTACTCCCACGTCTAGAGGATATGTTTTGCTCTGTCGATACCACAGGACTGTCCCAGTTAGAGGTAATGTGTCTGTCGTTAGTACCCAGTACTGCTTCCAGTTAGAGGTAATGTGTGCTGTCTAGTACTGTCCCAGTTACGAGTAAGTTTCTAATCGTGTCCGATGACATGTCCCAGTTAGAGAGTAATGTGTCGTCTTTGCTACCCAGTATCCCAGTTAGACGTAATGTGTCTGTCGTCTTAGTACCCAGTTACTGTCCCAGTTAGAAGTAATCGCTGGTAGTCTGGTGAAGTCTGGTTGCGTTACCCAGTACTGTCCCAGTTAGAGTAATGTGTCTGTCTGTAGCTTACCCAGTACGTCCGCAGTTAGAGAGTAATTGTTCTGTCGTGTCGTACCATACTGTCGCAGTTAGAGTTAGATGTGTCTGTCTGTACTACCCAGTACTGTCCCAGTTAGAGTGAATGTGCTGTCTGTAGTACCCAGTACGGTGTGCCCAGTGAGGTTAATTGTGTCTGTCTGTCTGTTAACCCAGTACTGTCCCAGTTAGAGGTATGTGTCTGTCTAGTCAGTAACCAGTACTGCCCAGTTAGAGGTAAATGTGTCTGTCTGTGGCTACCCAGTACTTCCCAGTTAGAGTATGTGTTGTCTTGATCGTACCCAGTACTGCCAGTTAGAGTAATTGTGTGTAATACCAATACGTCCTGGAGTGTCTGTAGTTACCCATACTGTCCAGTTAGAGGAAGGTGTCATGTCGTAGTACCCAGTACTGTCCCAGTTAAGGTAATGTGTCTGTTCTTCGTAGTACCAAGTACTCCAACGTAAGTCTGCTTAGTCGCCCAGTTAGAGGAATGTGTCTGTCGTATACCCATACTGTACCCAGTTAGCAAGGTAAGTGTTGGTCTGTGTACGCAGTACTGTCCCAGTTAGAGGTAATGTGTTCATGGGTATGTGTACCCAGTACTGCTCCCAGTTAGACAGGTAATGTGTCTGTCTGTGAATTACCCAGTCTGTTCCAACAGTTAGAGTATAATGTTCTGGTCTAGTAACCCAGTACTGCTCCCAGTTAGAGTAATGTGTCTGTCGTCGTACCAATTCCCTATAATGTGTCTTACTGTAGTCACCAGTTACGTTCCCAGTAGAGTAAGTGTCTGTCTGTAGTACCCAGTACTGTCCCAGTTAGAGGTAAGTGTCTGTCTGTCTGTCGTACCCAGTACTGTCCCAGTTAGAGTAATGTGTCTGTCTGTAGTACCCATACTGTCCCAGTTAGAGGTAATGTGTCTGTCTGTCCCAGTACCCAGTTATAAGGGCGTCTGTAGTACCCAGTTAGAGGTATGTGTCTGTCTGTCGTACCCAGTTACTGTCCCATTAGAGTAATGTGTTCGTCTGCTCGTACCCAGTACTGTTCCAGTTTAGAGTAATGTGTCTGTCTTCGTACCCAGTACTTTCCCAGTTAAGAGTAATGTGTCTGTCTGTCTACCCAGTACTGTCCCAGTTAGAGTAATGTGTCTGTCTGTCGTACCCATACTTCCCAGTTAGAGGTAATGTGTCTGTCGTCGTAACCCAGTACTGTCCCAGTTAGAGGTAATGTGTCGTCAGTTCAGTACTGTAGTACCCAGTACTGTCCCAGTTAGAGGTGGTATGTGTCTGTCTGTCAGGTTACCCAGTACGTGTCCCAGTTAGAGGTAAATGTTGTCTGTCTGTCGTACCCAGTACTGTCCCAGTTAGAGGTAATTGTCTGTCTGGTCGTACCCATACTGTCCCAGTTAGAGGTAATGTGTCTGTCTGTGTAGCCCAGTACTGTCCCAGTTAGAGGAAGGTTTCGGTCTGTCGTACCCAGTACTGTCCCATTAGAGGTAAATGTGTCTGTCTGTCTACCCAGTACTGTCCCAGTTTTAGAGTAATGTGTCTGTCTGTCGTACCCAGTACTGTCACCAGTTAGAAGGGTAATGTGCTGTCTGTAGTACCCAGTACTGTTCCCAGTTAGAGGTAATGTGTCTGTCTGTACCCAAGTACCCGGTATAGTAACCTCCGGTCCCAGTTAGAGGTAATGTGTCTGTCTGTCTGTAGTACCCAGTACTTCCCAGTAGAGGTAATGTGTCTGTCTGTCGTACCCAGTACTGTCCCAGTTAGAGGTAATGTGTTCTCATGTCTGTACGTACCCAAGTACTGTCCCAGTTAGAGGTAATGTGTCTGTCTTGTCGTACCCAGTACCGTCCCAGTTAGAGTATGTGTCTGTCTGTCGTACCCCAGTACTGTCCCAGTTAGAGGTAATTGTCTGTCGTGTAACCCAGTACTGTCCCAGTTAAGAGGTAATGTGTCTGTCTGTCTGTAGTACCCAGTACTGTCCCAGTTAGAGGTAATGTGTCTGTCTGTAGTACCCAGTACTGTCCCAGTTAGAGGTAATGTGTCTGTCTGTAGTACCCAGTACTGTCCCAGTTAGAGGTAATGTGGTCTGTCTGCGTACCCAGTACTGTCCCCAGTTAGAGGTGTAATGTGGTCTGTCTGTAGTACCCAGTACTGTCCCAGTTAGGTAATGTGTCTTGTTCTGTATTACCCAGTACTGTCCCAGTTAGAGTAATGTGTCTGTCTGTATGTAGTACCCATACTGTCCCAGTTAGAGTAATGTGTCTGTCTGTCGTACCCAGTACTGTCCCAGTTAGAGTAATTGTGTCTGTCTGTAGTACCCAGTACTGTCCCAGTTAGAGGTAATGTGTCTGTCTGTGTACCCAGTACTGTCCCATTAGAGAGTAATGTGTCTGTCTGTCGTACCCAGTATGTCCCAGTTAGAGGTAATGTGTCTGTCTGTAGTACCCAGTACTGTCCCAGTTAGAAGGTAATGTGTTCTGTCTGTAGTACCCAGTACAGTCCCAGTTAGAGGTAATGTGTCTGTCTGTCGTACCCAAGTAACTTTTTTTGTTTTTCCCCAGTTAGAGTAATGTGTCTGTCTAGTTCTGCCTGAGTATTGACCGCAGTACTGTCCCCAGTTAGAGGTTTACATGTGTCTGTCGTCGTATCCAGTTACTGTCCCAGTTAGACGGTAATGTGGCTGTTTCGTGTACCCAGTACCTGTCCCAGTAGAGGTAATGTGTTCTGTCTGTCACCCAGTTACTGTCCCAGTTAGAAAGTAATTGTCTGATCTGTAGTACCCAGTACTGCCCAGTTAAGAGGTAATGTGTACTGTCTGTCTTGTTACCCAGTACGTTCCATTAGACGTAATGTGTCTGTCTGTCGTACCCCAGTTACTGTTCCCAGTTAGAGAATGTGTCATGTCTGTAGCTACCCAGTAACTGTCCCAGGTTACGAAGTAAGTGTGTCGCTCTAACCCAGTACGGTCCCATTACGAGGTAATGTGTCTGTCTGTAGTACCCAGTTAACTGTCCCAGTTAGACGGGTAATGTGTCTGTCTGTTCTTCGTACCCAGTACTGTCCCAGTTAGAGTAATGTGTACATGTCTGCTATTACCCGTTATACTGTCTCCAGTTAGATGTAATGTGTCTGTCTTGTAGTACCCAGTACTGTCCCAGTAGAGTAAGTAGTGTCTGTGTCTGTCTTAGTACCCCAGTACTGTCCCAGTTAGAGGTAATTGTCTGTCTGTACGTACCCAGTACGTCCCATTTAGAGGTAATTGTGTCTGTCTGTCATACCCAGTTACTGTCCAGTTAGAGGTAAGGTGCGTCTGTTTAGTACCCAGTACTGTCCCAGTTAGACGGTAATGTGTCTGTTCTGTCGTACCCCAGTACTGTCCCAGTAGAAGGTAATGTGCTGTCTGTAACCCATACTGTCCAGTTAGAGGTAAGTGTCTAGTTCTTACGTACCCATACGTCCCATTAGAGTAATGTGTCTGTCTGTAGACCCATACTGTTCCCAGTTAGAGAGTAATGGTCTGTCTGTCTGTCTACCCAGTACTGTCCCAGTTAGAGTTAATGTGTCTGTCTGTCGTACCCAAGTACGTCCCATTAGAGTAATGTGTCGTCTGATTCTCTCTCTTTT
>NW_019943127.1:93695-97610 GCF_002910315.2 Salvelinus sp. IW2-2015
GCTACCAGTAACTGTCCCAGTTAGAGTAATTCGTCGGTCTGTAGTACCCAGTACTGTCCAGTTAGAGTAATGTGTCTGTCTGTCGTACCCAGTGACTGTCCCAGTTAGAGGTAATGTGTCTGTCTGTAGTACCAGGATCGTCCCAGTTAGGGTAATGTGTCTGTTGTCGTACCCAGTACTGTTCCAGTTAATTAATGTGTCTGTTGTGTACCCAGTACTGTCCAGTTAGGAGTAATGTGTCTGTCTGTAGTACCCAGTACTGTCCCAGTTAGAGGTAATGTGTCTGCTGTCGTACCCAGTACTGTCCCAGTTAGAGGTAATGTGTCTGCTGTCGTACCCAGTACTGTCCCAGTTAGAGGTAATGTGTCTGTCTGTCGTACCCAGTACTGTCCCAGTTAGAGGTAATGTGTCTGTCTGTCGTACCCAGTACTGTCCCAGTTAAGGTAATGTGGTCGTCTGTCGAATCCAGTACTGTCCCAGTTAGAGGTAATGTGTCTGTCTGTAGTACCCAGTACTGTCCAGTTAGAGTAATGTGTCTGTCTGTCGTACCCAGTACTGTCCCAGTTAGAGGTAGATTTGTAGCTGTCTGGTGGAGGTGTGTAGCCCAGTACGGTCCAGTTAGAGGTAATGTGTCTGTCTGTCTGTAGTACCCATACTGTTGCCAGTTAGAGGTAAGTGTGTCTGTCTGTCAGTACCCATACATGTCCCAGTTAGAGGTAATGTGGTCTTGTCGTGTAGTACACCGGGTACTGTCCGGCATTGAGGGAGGATGTTGTCTGTGTACCAGTACGTCCCATTAGAGGTAATGTGTCTGTCTGTAGTACCCAGTACTGTCCCAGTTAGAGGTAATGGTCTGTCTGTCTGTCGTACCCAGTTACTGTCCCAGTTAGAGGTAATGTGTCTGTCGGTAGTACCCAGTACTGCTCCCGTTAGAGGTAATGTGTCTGTCTGTAGTACCCAGTACTGTCCAGTTAGAGGTAATGTGGTCTGTCTGTCTGTAGTACCCAGTACTGTCCCAGTTAGAGGTAAGTGTCTGTCTGTCTGTAGTCCCAGGACTTCCCAGTGTTAGAGTAATGTGTCCTGTCTGTAGTACCCAGTACGTCCCAGTTAGAGGTAATGTGTCTGTCTGTCTGTAGTACCCAGTACTGTCCAGTTAGAGTAATGTGTCTGTCTGTCGTACCCAGTACTGTCCCAGTTAGAGGTAATGTGTCTGTCTGTAGTACCCCAGTACTGTCCCAGTTAGAGGTAAGTTGTATGTCTGTACCCAGTAAGGTCCCAGTTACGGTAATGGTTTCTGTAGTACCCAGTACTGTCCCAGTTAGAGGTAATGTGTCGTCTGTCTGTAGTACCAGTACGTCCAGTTAGAGGTAATGTGTCTGTCTGTAGTACCCAGTACTGTCCCAGTTAGAGGTAATGTGGCTGTCTGTCGTACCCAGTACTGTTCCCAGTTAGAGGTAATGTTGTCTGTCTGTAGTACCCAGTACTGTCCCAGTTAGAGGTAATGTGTCGTCTGTAGTAACCCAGTACTGTCCCAGTTAGAGGTAAATGTGTCTGTGTGTCTGTAGTACCAGTACGTCCAGTTAGAGGTAAATGTGCTGTCTGTCTGTAGTCCAGTACTGTCCCAGTTAGAGGTAATGTGTCTGTCTGTAGTACCCAGTTACTGTACCCATTAGAAGTAATGTTGTCTTGTCCGTACCCAGTACTGTCCCAGTCAGAGGTAATGTTCTGTCTGTAGTACCCAGTACTGTCCCAGTTAGAGATAATGTGTCTGTCTGTCGTACCCAGTACTGTCCCAGTTAGAGGTAATGTGTCTGTCTGTAGTACCCAGTACTGTCCCAGTTAGGGGTAATGGTCTGTCTGTAGTACCCAGTACGGTCCCAGTTAGAGGTAATGGATAGTCTGGGATGAGTAATGGAACTTTGTGAAGCAGCACTCTGGTTAGTTTTACTGGTGAAACTGAGCCAGGTTGTTATAACAGGGTAAGCAGGATCTGAGCAGCTGATATACCGCTATTATCAATTCAACACACACACACACACACACACACACACACACACACACACACCACACACACACACAACACACACACCACACACACACACACACACACACACACACACACACAACACACACACACACACACACACACACACACACACACGAAGTTCTGTACACCAGTGTTGTGGAGTATTGTAAGTGATGGTTGTGTGTGTGTGTGGCTGCCTGCACATGCATGTGTGAGTATGTATGTAGGGTGAGTTCCTATTTGGGAAGGGTCCGTCCTGCCCTGGGTTAAACGTGATCTGGACTTAGTGTGTCATGCAGAGAGCAGAGGAGTGACTGTTTGTGTACATGTAATCCACTTGAGATAGGGCCTTTTTCTTATCTTACAAGAATCCCAGGAAACAGAAATAAACACATACTCACCACCGTTGCCTTTGTCTGCTGTCCGTCTGTGAGTCGCATCTGTTAAAAACATCTGCTTTTTATTTAAGGAAGGGAATAGAGTTTGGGTCCTCACAGTTGCAGCTCTAATATAGATAATAGAATTTGGGATCCTCACAGTTGCAGCTCTATATAGATAATAGAAGTTTGGGATCCTCACAGTTGCAGCTCTATATAGATAATAAAGTTTGGATCCTCACAGTTGCAGCCTCTATATAGATAATAAGTTTGGGATCCTCACAGTTTGCAGCTCTATATAGATAATAAAGTTTGGGATCCTCACAGTTGCAGCTCTATATAGATAGTATAGTTTGGGATTCCTCACAAGTGGGCTCTATATAGATAGTATAAGTTTGGGATCCTCACAGTGGAAGCTCTATATAGACAATATGGTGTCATTTGGGACACACAGTGTTTCCACTAGACCAAACCAGACCGGAAATTAACATTCCACGTCCTTCTAGTGGAGAACAGGAAAACCACTTGTTCCTCTGTCCATCCATACCTCCTGTTTGATGTATAAAGAAGTATTGTCTCGGTACTGATACCATATGGTCCTGTCTCCTCTCTGACTCCTCTCCCAATGTCAGCTTGGTCTCCTCTCTGTCTCCTCTCTCAATGTCAGCTTGGTCTCCTCTCTGTCTCCTCTCTCAATGTCAGCTTGGTCTCCTCTCTGTCTCCTCTCTGTCTCCTCTCTCAATGTCAGCTTGGTCTCCTCTCTGTCTCCTCTCTGTCTCCTCTCTCAATGTCAGCTTGGTCTCCTCTCTATCTCCCTCTCATAATGCAAACATGGTGTAGGGCCCCACAGACACCCAGTCTCTACGTAAAGCTGAGGTGTTGTTGAGATGAAGGGGTCAAATCCCCCAAACCACACACTTCTTTCAGTGAGTGGAAAAGTGTACCCCTGTTTCTATTAGAGCCAGGAGTTCTCTCTCTTTCTTTCTCTCTCTGAGGCTTTGGTGCTTTTATCATTAGTGGCTGACCTGACCTCTTCCCTCAGTGGACATAGAGTACAGTCCCAGCAGAGCAGTGGAAACTTTAACAAAACTCTCTCTCTCATGTACGTTGGGCTGGCTGCAATAGTTTTAGTTTCTTTGGCTTTCTTGAAGAAGTCGCTCATACTATCGATCTATTAGTGTGTGTGTGTGTGTGTGTGTGTGTGGGTGGAGTAGGCAGAGGATCTGCAGACCAGCTGTATGCTCTTCCACTCTGACTTCTGACTAGAGATAAGTTCCACTCTGATCCTCAGCCTGACTTCTGACTAGAGATAAGTTCCACTCTGATCCTCAGCCTGACTTCTGACTAGAGATAAGTTCCTCTCTGATCCTCAGCCTGACTTCTGACTAGAGATAATTTCCTCTCTGATCCTCAGCCTGACTTCTGACTAGAGATAAGTTCCTCTCTGATCCTCAGCCTGACTTCTGACTAGAGATAAGTTCCTCTCTGATCCTCAGCCTGACTTCTGACTAG
>NW_019943127.1:99313-106345 GCF_002910315.2 Salvelinus sp. IW2-2015
GTACCCAGTACTGTCCAGTTAGAGGTAATGTGTCTGTCTGTAGTACCCAGTACTGTCCAGTTAGAGGTAATGTGTCTGTCTGTCGTATCCAGTACTGTCCCAGTTAGAGTAATGTGTCTGTCTGTAGTACCCAGTACTGTCCCAGTTAGAGGTAATGTGTCTGTCTGTCGTACCCAGGACTGTCCCAGTTAGAGGTAATGTGTCTGTCTGTAGTACCAGTACTGTCCCAGTTAGAGGTAATGTGTCTGTCTGTAGTACCCAGTACTGTCCCAGTTAGAGGTAATGTGTCTGTCTTGTCGTCCCAGTACTGTCCCAGTTAGAGGTAATGTGTCTGTCTGTCGTACCCAGTACTGTCCCAGTTAGAAGGTAATGTGTCTGTCTGTCGTACCCAGTACTGTCCCAGTTAAGAGTAATGTGTCTGTCTGTCAGTACCCAGTACTGTCCCAGTTAGAGGTAATGTGTCTGTCTGTCGTATCCCAGTACTGTCCAGTTAGAGGTAATGTGTCTGTCTGTAGTACCCAGTACTGTCCCAGTTAGAGGTAATGTGTCTGTCTGTCGTACCCAGTACTGTTCCAGTTAGAGGTAATGTGTCTGTCTGTAGTACCCCAGTACGGTCCCAGTTGAGGGTAATGTGTCTGCTGCTGTAGTACCCAGTACTGTCCCAGTTAAGGTAATGTGTCTGTCTGTCGTACCCAGTACTGTCCCAGTTAGAGGTAATGTGTCTGTCTGTAGTACCCAGTACTGTCCCAGTTAGAGGAATGTGTCTGTCTGTCGTACCCAGTACGTCCCAGTTAGAGGTAATGTGTCTGTCTGTAGTACCCAGTACTGTCCCAGTTAGAGGTAATGTGTCTGTCTGTCTGTCGTACCAGTACTGGTCCCAGTTAGAGGTAATGTGTCTGTCTGTAGTACCCAGTACTGTCCCAGTTAGAGGTAATGTGTCTGTCTGTAGTACCCAGTACTGTCCCAGTTAGAGGTAATGTGTCTGTCTGTCTTGAGTACCCAGTACTGTCCCAGTTAGAGGTAATGTGTCTGTCTGTCTGTAGTACCCAGTACTGTCCGATTAGAGGAATGTGTCTGTCTGTAGTACCCAGTACTGTCCCAGTTGAGGTAATGTGTCTGTCTGTCTGTAGTACCCAGTACTGTCCCAGTTAGAGTAATGTGTCTGTCTGTCGTACCCAGTACTGTCCCAGTTTAGAGTAATGTGTCTGTCTGTAGTACCCAGTACTGTCCCAGTTAGAGGTAATGTGTCTTGCTTGTCGTACCCAGTACGGTCCCAGTTAGAGTATGTGTCTGTCTGTAGTACCCAGTACTGTCCCAGTTAGAGGTAATGTGTCTGTTCTGTCTGTAGTACCAGTACGTCCCAGTTAGAGGTAATGTGTCTGTCTGTCAGTACCCAGTACTGTCCCAGTTAGAGGTAATGTGTCTGTCTGTCGTACCCAGTACTGTCCCAGTTAGAGGTAATGTGTCTGTCTGTAGTACCCAGTACTGTCCCAGTTAGAGGTAATGTGTCTGTCTGTAGTACCCAGTACTGTCCCAGTTAGAGGTATGTGTCTGTCTGTCTGTAGTACCCAGTACGTGTCCCAGTTAGAGGTAATGGTGTCTGTCTGTCTGTTACCCAGTACTGTCCCAGTTAGAGGTAATGTGTCTGATCTGTTAGTACCCAGTACTGTCCCAGTTAGAGGTAATGTGTCTGTCTGTCGTACCCAGTACTGTCCAGCAAGGTAATGTGTCTGTCTGTAGTCCCAGTACTGTCCCAGTTAGAGATAATTGTCTTCTGTCGTACCATACTGTCCAGTCTGAGGTAATGTGTCTGTTGTATCCCAGTACTGTCCCAGTTAGAGGTAATGTGTCTGTCTGTAGTACCCAGTACGGTCCCAGTGAGAGTAATGGATGTCTGGATGAGGTAATGGAACTTTGTGAAGCAGCACTCTGGTTAGTTTTACTGGTGAAACTGAGCCAGGTTGTTATAACAGGGTAAGCAGGAGTTCTGAGCAGCTGATATACCGCTATTATCATTCAACACACACACACACACACCACACACACACACACACACACACACACCACACACAACACACACACACACACACACACACACACACACACACACACACACACCAACACACACACACACACACACACACACACACACACGAATTCTGTACCACCAGTGTGTGTGGAGTATTGTAAGTGATGGTTGTGTGTGTGGTGTGGCTGCCTGCACATGCATGTGTGCGTATTTATGTAGGGTGAGGTTCCTATTTGGGAAGGGTCCGTCCTGCCCCTGGGTTAAAGTGATCTGGACTTAGTGTGTCATGCAGAGAGCAGGAGTGACTGTTTGTGTACATGTAATCCACTTGAGATAGGTCCTTTCTTATCTTACAAGAATCCCCAGGAAACAGAAAAAACACTATCTCACACCGTTGCCTTTGTTCTGCTGTCCGTCTGTGGAGTCGCATCTGTTAAAACATCTGCTTTTTATTGTAAGGAAGGGAATAGAGTTTGGGATCCTCACAGTTGCAGCTCTATATAGATAATGAGTTTGGGATCCTCACAGTTGCAGCTCTATATAGATAATAGAGTTTGGGATCCTCACAGTTGCAGCTCTATATAGAATAATAGAGTTTGGGATCCTCACAGTTGCCGCTCTATATAGATAATAGAGTTTGGGATCCTCACAGTTGCAGCTCTATATAGATAATAAAGTTTGGGATCCTCACAGTTGCAGCTCTATATAGATAGTATAGTTTGGGATCCTCACAGTGGAGCTCTATATAGATAGTATAGTTTGGGATCCTCACAGTGGAAGCTCTATATAGACAATATGGTGTCATTTGGGACACACAGTGTTTCCACTAGACCAAACCAGACCGGAAATTAACATTCCACGTCCTTCTAGTGGAGAACAGGAAAACCACTTGTTCCTCTGTCCATCCATACCTCCTGTTTGAATGTATAAAGAAGTATTGTCTCGGTACTGATACCATATGGTCCTGTCTCCTCTCTGACTCCTCTCCCAATGTCAGCTTGTCTCCTCTCGTCTCTCTCTCATGTCAGCTTGGTCTCCTCTCTGTCTCCTCTCTCAATGTCAGCTGGTCTCCTCTCTGTCTCCTCTCTGTCTCCTCTCTCAATGTCAGCTTGGTCTCCTCTCTGTCTCCTCTCTCAATGTCAGCTTGGTCTCCTCTCTGTCTCCTCTCTGTCTCCTCTCTGTCTCCTCTCTGTCTCCTCTCTGTCTCCTCTCTCAATGTCAGCTTGGTCTCTCCTGTTCCTCTCTGTCTCCTCTCTCAATGTCAGCTTGGTCTCCTCTCTATCTCCCTCTCATAATGCAAACATGGTGAGGGCCCCACAGACACCAGTCTCTACGTAAAGCTGAGGTGTGTTTGAGATGAAGGGGCCAAATCCCCCAAACCACACACTTCTTTCAGTGAGTGAAAAGTGTACCCCTGTTTCTATTAGAGCCAGGATTCTCTCTCTTTCTTTCTCTCTCTGAGGCTTTGGTGCTTTTATCATTAGTGGCTGACCTGACCTCTTCCCTCAGTGGACATAGAGTACAGTCCCAGCAGAGCAGTGGAAACTTTAACAAAACTCTCTCTCTCATGTACGTGGGCTGGCTGCAATAGTTTTAGTTTTTTGCTTTCTTGAAGAAGTCGCTCATACTATCGATCTATTAGTGTGTGTGTGTGTGTGTGGTGGAGTAGGCAGAGGATCTGCGAGCCAGCTGTATGCTCTTCCACTCTGACTTCTGACTAGAGATAAGTTCCACTCTGATCCTCAGCCTGACTTCTGACTAGAGATAAGTTCCTCTCTGATCCTCAGCCTGACTTCTGACTAGAGATAATTTCCTCTCTGATCCTCAGCCGACTTCTGACTAGAGATAGTTCCTCTCTGATCCTCAGCCTGACTTCTGACTAGAGATAAGTTCCTCTCTGATCCTCAGCCTGACTTCTGACTAGAGATAAGTTCCTCTCTGATCCTCAGCCTGACTTCTGACTAGAGATAAGTTCCTCTCTGATCTCAGCCTGACTTCTGACTAGAGATAAGTTCCACTATGATCCTCAGCCTGACTTCTGACTAGAGATAAGTTCCTCTCTGATCCCAGCCTGACTTCTGACTAGAGATAAGTTCCACACACACAGCTGGAGGCAAAAGAGAGGGATGGAGATGGAGAGGGAAAGAGTATTGTTTATTTCTCTTATTATATATTTCACTTGCTTTGGCATATGTTTCCCATGCCAATAAAGCCCTTTGAATTGAGCGAGAGCGATATGGGAAGAGACAGATTAATGTGTGTATGTAGGAGAGAGAGAGAGATGGGAAGAGACAGATTAATGTGTGTATGTAGGAGAGAGAGAGAGATGGGAAGAGACAGATTAATGTGTGTATGTAGGAGAGAGAGAGAGAGAGATGGGAAGAGACAGATTAATGGGTGTATGTAGGAGAGAGAGAGAGATGGGAAGAGACAGATTAATGTTGTATGTAGAGAGGAGATGAAAGATGTGTAGGGGGTGAGACAGATTAATGTGGTATGAGAGAGAGAGAGAGATGTGTAGGGAGGTGAGACAGATTAATGTGTGTATGTAGGAGAGAGAGAGAGATGTGTAGGGGTGAGACAGATTAATGTGTGTATGTAGGAGAGGAGAGAGAGATGTGTAGGGGGTGAGACATATTAATGTGTGTATGTAGAGAGAGAGAGAGATGTGTAGGGGTGAGACAGATTAATGTGTATGAGAGAGAGATGTGTAGGGGTGAGACAGATTAATGTGTATGAGAGAGAGAGATGTGTAGGGGTGAGACAGATTAATGTGTGTGAGAGAGATGTGTAGGGGGTGAGACAGATTAATGTATGGGAGAGAGAGATGTGTAGCGGGTGAGACAGATTAATGTGTATGAGGGAGAGAGAGATGTGAGGGGGTGAGACAGATTAATGTGTATGAGAGAGAGAGAGATGTGTAGGGGTGAGACAGATTAATGTGTATGAGAGAGAGAGAGAGATGTGTAGGGGGTGAGACAGACACAATTTGTATATACATCTATTCATCCAGTTGGCCTATAGAAAGCAGTCACAATATCCATCAAATAGTCATTCAAAATCCACAGTCTTTAATTAAGAAATTGAGAGAAATAATCTGACAACCACAAATATCCAATGAAATTTCAACCTGTGACAAGATTTTCTGTTTTCTGTCCGCTTTGAGAGGAGTAGGAGAAAGAGACACTCAGATAGCTGGCAGCTGGGAGGGATGTCTGCAGCGTGAGCCGAGAATAATGAATCATCTTTGATAAACAAAGATTTCACACATTCCATGACTGTGTATCTTCAATTGCTGTTTTGTTTACTATCCGTTAAAATCCCAAATGAATGATTTGAGTTGTTTTATTGCTGCGTCTACGGCAACATTGTATTGGCCGTGAATGTGTTCTGTCAGGCCAATAAAGACAGTTCAACTCTGCCGGATGGAAAAAGAGACAGTCAGTACARGATTTCAGTGACTAGCTCTGAGACGTGCTGAGGGTAAAGAGCATCATTGCACTGCTATTTATTACTGAATGCTCYAATGTCTTGCAGATGCCCCTGAGGCAGCTCTGTTTACTGAGCTCTAACTGGCTGGGCTTCACAGCAGCATGACAGAGAGCCTGTGGGTAGTTATGCCCCGTGGCAGCGGAGCCAGGCATCAGGCAATGACGATATCTGGTCTCCAGGACCCAATGGATCAGTGGATGCTCAGGCACAACAGTGGTGGAAACCCTTTTATATGGGAGAGAGCGAGAGAGAGAGAGAGAGAGTTGGGATAAAGAGAATGATAGAGAGAAGGAAAGAGAGAGAYAACATTGATGTAAAAGTAGTTTTCCAAAAAACAGAAATACCTTATTTACATACAGTACCAGGTCAAAAATGTGGACACACCTACTCATTCCAGGGTTTTTATTTATTTTTACTACTTTCTACATTGTAGAATAATAGTGAAGACATCAATACTATGAAATAACACATATGAAATCAGGTAGTAACCAAAAAGTGTTAAACAAATCAAAATATGTGTTATATTTAAGATTCTTCAAAGTAGCAACCTTTTGCCTAGATGACAGCTTTGCACACTCTTGGCATTCTCTCAACCAGCTTCATGAGGTAGTCACCTGGAATGCATTTCAATTAACAGTTGTGCCTTTTTAAAAGTTCATTTGTGGAATTTATTTCCTTCTTAATGCGTTTGAGCCAATCAGTTGTGTTTTTTTCAGGTAGGGGTGGTATACAGAAGATAGCCCTATTTAATAAAAGACCAAGTCTTATGGCAAGAAGAGCTCCAATAAGCAACGAGAAACGATAGTCCATCATTACTTTAAGACATGAAGGTCAGTCAATTCTGACAATTTTAAGAACTTTGAAAGTTTTTTCAAGTGCAGTCGCAAAAACCATCAAGCGCTATGATGAAACTGGCCTCCACAATCACCCAACCTCAACCCACTCATGAGGACCGCCAAAGGAAAGGAAGACCCAGAGTTACCTCTGTTGCAGAGGATAAGTTCATTAGAGTTACCAGCCTCAGAAATTACAGATAAATGCAGACAAATATAAGTAACAGACACATCCCAACATCAACTGTTCAGAGGAGACTGCGTGAATCAGGACTTCATGGTCGAATTGCTGCAAAGAAACCACCAATAAGAAGAAGGGACTTGCTTGGGCCAAGAAACACGAGCAATGGACATTCAACCGGTGGAAATCTGTCCTTTTGAGAAGTTTGGTTCCAACCGTCGTGTCTTGTGAGACGCAGAGTAGGTTAACAGATGATCTCCGCATGTGTGGTTCCCACCGTGAAGCATGGAGGAGGAGGTGTGATGGTGTGGGGGTGCTTTGCTAGTGACACTGTCAGTGATTTATTTAGAATTCAAGGCACACTTAACCAACATGGCTACCACAGCATTCTGCAGCGATATGCCATCCCATCTGGTTTGTGCTTAGTGGGACAATCATTTGTTTTTCAACAGGACAATGACCCAACACACCTCCAGGCTGTGTAAGAGCTATTTGAC
>NW_019943127.1:107825-109578 GCF_002910315.2 Salvelinus sp. IW2-2015
CGAAGAAGAGAAGTGACGGAGGCTGCATCAGCCCAGACTTCTCAGGAGTGGCTTCATGGCAAGTTTCTGAATGTCCTTGAGTGGCCCAGGCAGAGCCTGGACTTGAACCTGATCGAACATCTCTGGAGAGAACTGAAAATAACTGTGCAGCAACGCTCCCCATCCAACCTGACAGAGCTTGAGAGGATCTGCAGAGAAGAATGGGAGAAACTCCCCAAATACAGGTGTGCCAAGCTTGTAGCATCATACTCAAGAAGACTCGAGGCTGTAATCGCTGTCAAAGGTGCTTCAACAAAGTACTGAGTAAAGGGTCTGAATACTAATGTAAATGTGTTATTTAAGTAATTTTTTTAAATAAATAAGCAAAAATGTCTAAAAACCTGTTTTTGCTTTGTCATTATAGGGTATTGTGATGTCATTATAGGGTATTGTGATGTCATTATAGGGTATTGTGATGTCATTATATTATATTATATTGTGTGTAGATTGATGAGGGGATAATAATAACTATTTAATACATTTTAGAATAAGGCTGTAAGGTAACAAAATGTGGAAAAAGACTTACCAAAGGCACTGTATATGTACCCTTGCATTGGATCTTTAGCAAGGGTTTGTGGGTATGCCAACATGCCATGCCAACAATCACATCTCACTTTTATTCCTCAGGACAGTCAGACAGACAGAACGACAGGGAGACAGACAGACAGGGAGACTGACAGGGAGTCAGACAGTCAGAAAGACAGACAGGGAGACTGACAGGGAGACAGACTGTCAGACAGACAGACAGAAAGACAGACAGTGAGACTCTACAGGTGGAGGCATGATGACATGATGACATAGTGGTTAGAAGACAGAATAAAGGGCTCACAGGAACTACTGTATATATCAGATTACTCTGATTGGTCCAGGGCTGGTCTAGGGCAGGCTTCTGTGTTTTGCAAGTTTTCCACTGTACTGTTCRGTGTGTGTGAATGTGCATGCGTGTGTGTCTGTACTTAGTTTCAGACTGAGTGACTTTTCCCAGACATATGTTTATTTTCTCTCCATCTGCATTAATGGAAATGGTTTGTGCAGAAAAGAGTTGAACTGAATCTTGTTAGCTAAGTTTAAGTCTTCAGGACAACTGTCCAGACCAAGTGAAATGAATTATTGCACAATGTAGTAATACACATTTGTTGAATGTGATTTCTGTGGAATTGGGGGAAACAGTAGTGAGCATGGTTTCATGCACAGATTACTATAATAGTTTAAAGCGTCTACATGCTTTGCAAGAAGAATTATAATTAATTAAATAATTATCCTGTTTATAAACCGAACATTAAGAACACCTTCCTAACATTGAGTTGCACCCCCTTTTGCCCTCAGAACAGACTCAATTCATCAGGGACATGGACTCTACAAGGTGGTGAAAGCGTTCCACAGGGATGCTGGCCCATGTTGACTCCAATGCTTCCCACAGTTGTGTCAAGTTGGCTGGATGTCCTTTGGGTGGTGGATCATTCTTTATACACATGGGAAAACTGTTGAGCGTGAAAAACCCAGCAGTTCTTGACACAAACTGGTGCGCCTGGACACCTACTACKATACCCRGTTCAAAGACACTTAAAACTTTTGTTTTGCCCATTCACCCTCTGAATGGCACACATWCACAATCCATGTCTCAATTGTCTCAAGGCTTAAACATCCTTCTTTAACCTGTCACCTCCCCTTCATCTACACAGATTTGGTATTTGGTATTTTATTAGGATCCCCA
>NW_019943127.1:116548-117592 GCF_002910315.2 Salvelinus sp. IW2-2015
GGTACCCTTCCCCAGATCTGTGCCTCGACACAATCCTGTCTCGGAGCTTTACAGACAATTCCTTTAACATTATGGCTTGGTTTTTGTTTCTGACATGCACTGTCAACTGTGGGACCTTATATAAACAGGTGTTTTGACCATGGCAGTTTACAATCTAAGGTAATACCAAGTAATTTAGTCTCCTCAACTTGTTCAACAGCCACACCATTCATTACCAGATTCAGCTGAGGTCTAGAACTTAGGGAATGATTTGTTCTAAATACAATGCTCTTAGTTTTAGAGATATTCAGGACTAATTTATTACTGGCCACGCATTCCAAAACAGACTGAAACTCTTTGTTAAGCGTTTCAGTGACTTCATTAGCTGTGGTTGTTGATGCCTACATACATGGACACACATGCTTTGTTTAATGCCAGTGGCAGGTCAATGGTAAACATAGAAAAGAGTAGAGGGCCTAGAGATTTGCCTTGCGGTACACTGCCCTTCACATGTTTGACATTTAGAGAAGCTTCCATTAAAGAAAACCCTCTGAGTTCTATTAGATAGGTAGCTCTGAATCCACGATATGGCAGAGGTTGAAAAGCCATAACACATATGTTTTCTTAACAACAGATTATGGTCAATAATATGAAAGGCTGCACTGAAATCTAATCTAGGAAGTGCTCCCACAATCTATTTATTATTCATTTCTTTCCACCAATCGTCAGTCATTTGTGTCAATAGGGTACATGTTGAGTGCCTTTCTCTATAAGCATGCTGAGAGTCTGTTGTTAATTTTTTTACAGAGAAGTTGCGTTGTATTTGGTCAAAACACAAATTACTTTGGCTTCCTTCCAGGCCTGAGGACAAAGACATTCCTCTAGGCTCAGATTAAATAAAATTAGCAAAAAAAGAAACGTCCCTTTTTCAAGACCTTGTCTTTCAAAGATAATTCGTAAAAATCCAAATAACTTAACAGATCTTCATTGGAAAGGGTTTCCCATGCTTGCTCAATGAACCATAAACAATTAATGAACGCGCACCTGTGGATGGTTGTTAAGACA
>NW_019943127.1:118544-126987 GCF_002910315.2 Salvelinus sp. IW2-2015
CCCCCCTTTGTTCAGGGACACATTATTCCATTTCTGTTAGTCACATGTCTGTGGAACTTGTTCAGTTTATGTCTCAGTTGTTGAATCTTGATATGTTCATACAAATATTTACACATGTTAAGTTTMCTGAAAATAAAGGACGTTTCTTTATTTACTGAGTTTAAATGAKAGATAGGAGTGGCTATAGAGTCAGCTACCATCCTCAGTAGCGTTCCATCTAAGTTGTCAATGCCAGGAGGTTTGTCATTATTGATCAATAGCAATAATTCCCCCCCCCTCTCCAACACTAACTTTACAAAATTCAAACTTGCAATGCTTTTCTTTCATTATTAGTTTTTTTATGCGTGAGTACGATGGCTCACTGTTCGTTGTTTTCCTTCCTAAGTTTGCCCACTATGCCAATGAAGTAATCATTAAAATAATTGGCAACATCAAATGGTTGTGTGATGAATAAGGCATCTGATTCAATAAAAGTTACACGTGTCTTTCTGCCCATAATTTCATTTAAAGTACTAATTCGTTTTTTCCCATACTTTTTTATATCATTGATCTTGGCTTCATAATATAGTTTCTTCTTCTTTTTGTTGAGTTTAGTCACAAAATGTCTCAATTTGCAGTAAGTCAGCCAGTCAGATGTGCAGCCAGACTTATTAGCCAGTCCTTTTGCCCCATCTCTTTCAACCATACAGTRTTTCAATTCCTCATCAATCCATGGAGCCTTAACAGTTCTAACAGTCAGTTTCTTAACAGGTGCATGTTTATCAATAATTGGAAGAAGCAATTTCATAAATTCATCAAGTGCAGCGTCTGGATGCTCCTCATTAATCACATCAGACCAACAAATATTTTTAACATCATCCACACATGAGTCACAGCAAAATATTTTGTGTGCTCTCTTATACACTATTTTAGGCCCAGCTGTTGGAACTTTGGCTTTCCTGGATATAGCCACTATATTGTGATCACTGCATCCAATGGGCACGGATACAGCTTTAGAACAATGTTCTACAGTATTAGTAAAAATGTGATCAATACATGTGGATGACCTGAACCAGATTACAGGCACTGGTTACAGCGAAAAGCTTCCTCTTGAGTGGACGGTCCCCAAGATAGGTCTGTTTACATCACATACACTATCAATCATTTCACACATATTATTTAGATGCTTACTGTTAGCACTTAGTGGCCTATAGCAACACCCCAAAAGGAAAAGGCTTTAGATGTGGCAAGTGAACCTGCAACCACAACACTTCAATAACACTTGACATAAGATCTTCTCTAAGCATTACAGGGATATACTGTATATACAGCAACACCTCCCCCATTAGAATTCCTGTCTCATCTATAGATGTTATATTCTTGTATTGCTACAGCTGTATCATCAAATGAATGATCTAAGTGAGTCTCAGAAATGGCTAAAATATGAATGTTATCTGATGTTCGCAAGTTATTAATTTCATGAACCTTATTACTACAATGACGGCCTACCCCGGCCAAAACCCTAACCTGGACGACGCTGGGCCAATTGTGCGCCGCCCTAATGGGACTCCCAATCACGGCCAGTTGTGATACAGCCTGGAATCGAACCAGGGTCTGTAGTGACGCCTCTAGCACTGAGATGCAGTGCCTTAGACCGCTGCACCACTCGGGAGCCCCTACATTTCTAAGGCTACATATATTAATATGGGCTTTTTTCAGCCGTTTCCTGGGTAGCTTCTCAGAGAGACATAATATCATCAGGCATTTCCTGGGTAGCTTCTCAGAGAGACAGAATATCATCAGCCGTTTCCTCGGTAGCTTCTCAGAGAGACATAATATCATCAGCCGTTTCCTGGGTAGCTTCTCAGAGAGACATAATATCAAAAAGAGCAAAGAAAGCAAGTCATTCAGCAGTCCATTCATGGTGTGTGTGTGTGTGTGTGTGTGTGTGTGTGTGTGTGTGCTGTGTGTAAGTGTGTGTGTGCTGTGGGGTTGAAGCTACGAACCCATAGGCTTGGCTCTCTCATCCCTTCCCGGCTTTTGGGAGGGAGGGTGGACAACGAGCCTGTCATAGCGGATGTACATGTAAGCATTGTATATAATAATATGGAAAAGAGCAAACAGTGGATTTAACAAGTGACATCAATAAGGGATCATAGCTTTCACCTGGTCAGTCTATGTCATGGAAAGAGCAGGTGTTCTTAATGTTTTGTACACTCAGTGTATGGACCCATCTGAAATCAGGCTACCTGATGGGACTTTTGTTAATGCAGAAAATCGCCAATCAAAGTAAACGTTCTACCACAGTGACCATGTTAATTTTGGTGAACCCCATTTTTGATTTTGAGTTCGGACGTATAAAGTTTGTATGTGAAAATGAGGTGTAAGATGCATACTTTCAGTTGTTAGGAACTCTCACTCCCGCATAAAGGCGTTCACATGCTTCCCAGCCGAAACAGTTCGGAAGAGTTCATTGCATATATTATGATSACATTWTGTTAGTTTTGGACRTCGGTAAGGCTTTTTTTCGGTTCTTCAGGCACAAAAACATGTTTTAGAAGCAAGCCGAAGATAGCCGAAGTCGATACGCAAAGTTGATGTAAAATTGCGCGACTAAGATCTCCTGGCAAAAACGTCTAAATTAATGAATTAATTTGGATTGTTTTGAGAAAGTGTATACTAGAACTTAGCGCGGCGCCTCTCAAAAAGGCAACCGCTAGAATCAGGTAGGTCACTATGTCGCTGCGTTTGCAAGACGACTATAATCGGTCCCTAATAATGCCGGACTATTATGACTTTCTTCTGGTACTGGGGGGCATATTTGAGTAGCTTGGATCAGAACTCAAGTGCGCCAGAGTAAACGCCCTGCTACTCGGCCCAAAAGCCCTTGAGATACCTTATGGGCAATGGAGTACATTAGCAATTCCGATATGGCCTGATATACACTTCCCTTGAAAGGTTCTAAAAGCAGTGTATTCCTTTGGAGACAATTGAAATGAGGGATCCTGCGGGTGTTAGTGAAATCATAACTCTATTATCCCTGGAGCAGAAAGCCAAAACACAACCTGAGAGAAAAGCAACCATGGGCCCAGTGGGAAATCCTGAGAGTTTGGTAGTTCTCTTTCGAAATGAAAGTATCACAGTGTGCCAACACTTTAGTACGGGTCATGGGATCATATATGCCACCCCTAAGGCTTCCACTAATGTGTCAACATGCTCTTCAGAACCTTTGTTTTGAGGCTATCTACTGTGAAGGAGAGGGAATGAACTGTTTCAACCAGGTGTCTGGCAGAGTGCCATGAGCTCAGTCTCGCGCGCCTCCTGTGAGAGTTAGCGCGTTCCATTGCATTTCTACAGACAAAGGAATTCTCCGGTTTAAACATTATTGAATATTATGATAACAACATCCTAAGATTGATTCTATATCGTTTGACAGTTTCTACGAACTGAATATGACTTTTTGTCTGAATTTTCGCTGGACTGCCCGCGTGCTGAGTTTGGATTGTGTGACTAAACGCGCAAACAAAAGTAGGTATTTGGGACAAATTATGGACTTTATCGAACAAAACAAGACATTTATTGTGGAACTGGATTCCTGGGAGTGCATTCTGATGAAGATCATCAAAGGTAAGTATATTTATAATGCTATTTCTGACTTTGTGACACCTCTCCTTCTTTGGAAAATGGCTGATTGTTTTTCTGTGACTTGGGGCTTACCAAACATAATCGCAAGGTGTGTTTCGCCGTAAAGCGTTTTTGAACCTCTACACACGCGGTTGCATTAAGGAGAAGTTATCTATATTCCATGAATAACACTTGTATCTTTTACAATGTTTATGATGAGTATTTCTGTAATTTGATGTGGCTCTCTGCACTTTCACCGATGTTTGTTTGAGACAATGCATTCTGACCATACAACACCACCATTTCAAATGAGTTTTTTGGACATAAAGATTAACTTTATCGAACAACAAACACACATTTATTGTGTAACATAAGTCTGTAAGGCCATCTGATGAAGATCATCGAAAGGTTAGTGATTGATTTAATCGGCTATCTCTGACTTTTGTGAGGGCTCTCCTTGGCTGGAAAATGGCTTTATGTTTTCTGTGACTAGGTGCTGACCTAACAGGAATCGTTTGGTGTGCTTTCGCCGTTAAAGCCTATTTGAAATCGGACACTGGCTGGATTTACAAGAAGTGTATCTAGCGTCCCACATATCCAGAGAGGTTTTAAAGGCCCAGTGCACTATATCGCCCCCTAATGCTAGGACTATTAAAGGCCCAGGTCACTATATCGCCCTAATGCAGGACTATTAGGGATATAAATACATTTGATTTGATTTTGATTTAATAATTCGAAAGATTGCGCAGAAAACCAATTTCACAATCACTATAGGTCAACTGCTCCAGTGGCATTTCTATGCATGTGTTTTTCTGTCTCTAAAGTAACCTAGAATCCTCACATACAGTAATAGCTCTGATAATAGCTCTCTGTTTACCACAGAGGAATGCTGGATGATCCTATTGTCATTTCTTGTATGTCAGACATTCTCTCCCCATACCCATGTCCTCCACACATTTAACCTCTCTGGAAGTTCAATTCACTATGTATTCAATTACTGAATACATAGTGAAGCACTCAGTAAGCTTTCAACTGAGCGCTTCAGCTTCAAACTGAACAGTTTCTCAACGTAACTCGTAAAGACAAACGTATTACACATCCAGCACAGAATGTTTCTGTCAYCCAAACGGATCGTTATGTTTATCATGATGCGTTTAACAGACACAAGCCTCAAAATACTCTCTTATCACAGCTCTAGTGTAGTGATATAAGTTCAGGCTTYTGTTCTGTGGATGTCCCTCTCCACAATTACATCACATTCACAGCCCTGTTATTTCACATTAAAAAAGAGTTACCATGGGGACATGATGTCACTCACCCCAGGAGTTAAACACAACGTTGCGTTGGTAGAGAACTCCAAAAGCGGTTGATGGAAAACATGTTTATCAGATCAATATACTGTAGATATGCCTGTCTCTCATTCTCTCTCCCTCTCCCTCTCTATCAATTCAATTCCAATATAAGGGGCTGTGGTATGGGAAACACATGTTTGCATTGCCAAAGCAAGTGAAATAGATAATAAACAAAAGTGAAATAAACAATAAAAAATTAACAGTAAACATTACACTCACAAATTTCCAAAAGAATAAAAACATTTAGAATGTCATATTATGTCTAGTATTGTAACGATGTGCAAATAGTTAAAGTGCAAAAGGGAAAATAAACATGGTAATGTTTGTAATTTACAATTGTCACACCCTGATCTGATTCACCTGTCTTTGTGATTGTCTCCACCCCCCTCCAGGTGTTGTCCATCTTCCCCGTTATCCCCAGTGTATTTGTACCTGTGTTCTCTGTTTGTCTGTTGCCAGTTTGTTTTGTTTCGTGAAACCTACCAGTGTTTGTGCCCCTGCGCCTGTCTGTTCTTGCGCCTGTTTTCTAGTCCTTCCCTGTTTTGACCATTCTGCCTGCCCTGACCCTGACCCTGAGCCTGAGCCTGCCCTGAGCCTGACTGCCCCTGTACTAGAAATTAACCGTTGTTTCTTCGACACTGTCTGCATCTGGGTCTTACCTGAAACCTGATAACAATGGCGTTTGTTCTTCACTGCTTGCCTTTCTCTTGTGGCAACAGGTCACAAATCTTGCTGCTGTGATTGCACACTGTGGTATTTCACCCAATAAATATGGGAGTTTATCAAAATTGGATTTGTTTTCAAATTATTTGTGGATCTGTGTAATCTGCGGAAAATATGTGTCTCTAATTTGGTCATACATTTGGCAGGCTAGGAAGTGCAGCTCAGTTTCCATCTCATTTTGTGGGCAGTGTGCACATAGCCTGTCTTCTCCTGAGAGCCAGGTCTGCCTACGGAGGCCTCTCTCAATAGCAAGGCTTTGCTCACTGAGTCTGTATGTAGTCAAAGCTTTCATTCATTTTGTGTCAGTCACAGTGGTCAGGTATTCTGCCACTGTGTACTCTGTTTAGGGCCAAATAGCATGCTAGTTTGCTCTGTTTTTTTGTTGATTCTTTCCAATGTGTCAAGTAATTATCTTTTTGTTTTCTCATGATTTGGTTGGGTCTAATTGTGGACCAGCTTGCTTAAGGGACTCTTCTCCAGGTTCATCTCTCTGTAGGTGATGGCTTCGTTATGGAATGTTTGTGAATCGCTTCCTTTTAGGTGGTTGTATAATTTAACGTCTCTTTTCTGGATTTTGATAAATAGCGAGTATCGGCCTAATTCTGCTCTGCATGCATTATTTGGTGTTTTATGTTGTACACGGAGGATATTTTTGCAGAATTCTGCATGCAGTCTCTCTCTCTCTAGTTACACAATCACTCATCCACTGCTTTTCTAAATGCACAAAGGAGACCCACACACCGATTTGTGCKCTCAAAACTTTTTATTTTAACGTGAACAATTCCAACTGTCGTTTTTTTTTCACCCAGCAGCAGAGATATACAGTATAGACATTATACAGAGACAGTATAATGAGCACAGTTCCACTGAATGCACATTGGAAGAAGACAAGAAGAAGACACGGCAGGATGTGTTTTCTCTCAGTCTATCTCATGTCCAAGGTGTAGGCTAGGCCGGGTCACAGCAAGCAGACACCCACACACACATGTGCTTTACAGGCCAACGGAAACGGTTCAGATCCCATGGGGGGGGGGGGGATTCGCCAGGAAGTTCACAATTTCATGTAAATAAAGGGACGTGTTAACAGGCTCCCACACACTCCATGCCTGCACACGCACACACACACACACGCTTTAAGGGTCAACAGAAGGGTTTGTTTCCAGGTCACGTACAGGTCAAACCCCAGGAGGGAGGTAGGGTAGTTCGCTCACGTTCAGCCTAACAATCTGTGTAATTCAATAAGAACGTTTTTAAAGTTGAAGAGAGACCCAGAGGTCTTGGACTGTTATTGTTGAATTATTGGTTTGTTCTTTTCTGCCTCTGCTGAGAGAAAACGAACACGAACGCTTTTGTTGGAGGAACTTAGAACAATGAAGTAATAGGATGGGATGTAGAAATAACAACAGAAAGACATGACTGGACAACCCTAACCCTGGGAGATACACATTATACATGACTGGACAACCCTAACCCTGGGAGATACACATTATACATACGACAACCCTAACCCTGGGATACACGTTATACATGACTGGACAACCCAAACCTGGGAGATACACATTATAATGACGGACAACCCTCCCTGGAACACATTAATACATGAGACAACCCTAACCTGGAGATACACATTATAAATGAGCGGAACAACCCTCCCTGGGAGATACACTATTATAAATGACTGGACAACCCTTCGCCTAGGGAGAACACATTATAAATGACTGGACAACCCTCGCCCTGGAAATCACACATTTAAAATGACTGGACAATCCTCGCCCTGGGAATACACAATAAAGATGGACTAAAACCCTCGCCCTGGGGAAATACACATTATAAATATGGAAACCCTCCCTGGAAATACACATTATAAATGGACTGGACCCCCTGGGAACCATTTACTCGCCTCGCGGGAAATACACATATACGATGACTGACAAACCCTCGCCCTGGAAAACTACATTATACATGAGCTGGAACACCCCGCCTGGATAATACACATTATAAATGACGACAACCCCCGCCCATGGAATCGAGGAAAACACCAGAATGCATATTATAAACCTCACAGAGAGACACCAGATGCTAAAAGACTGAACACTGAGGGATGCAACACCAATACTGAGCACAGCGGTGTATCCATTTCCACTGACACCACTCCAATGAAACACTGTTGTTGGAAAACAAACGTTGGGCATGCAATACTTGCTTTATTCATGTAAAAATGACAAAACAGCAATAGCTCGAGGTGAAAGAYAGAGAAATACTGAGGTAAAAAGTTGCTACAGTAAAGTCTGTAGTGAGAAAAATAGTCTTGGTCAGTGAGATCCAGGTTAAGGAGGCCATGCTGTGGTGGTTCCCCAGGGAGGGTGAGGGTTCTAGGGGCAGATGGGGTTGGATGGCTGAGCCTGGGCCCTGGATGTGGCTCCCAGGGTACCATAGACCCCGCTCTCATCCTGCCAGGTGTTCCTGCCCCCGCGACGGTAGTCGGCGGTGTCTGTGAACTGGGACTGGGGCTTCCTGTAGTCAGGAATGCTGTCTGCTGCTAGGCCCTTCATGGTTCTCTGGAGGGGGAGACACAATGTGTGGATGTAGATGCTGCTTTTTCACAGGATCAAGGCTTTAAGCCAGGCACCGGTGTAATGCCCTGGGGTTAGGCCAGACACTGGTGTAAAACCCTGGGGTTAGGCCAGGCACCGGTGTAAAGCCCTGGGGTTAGGCCAGGCACCGGTGTAAAGCCCTGGGGTTAGGCCAGGCACCGGTGTAAAGCC
>NW_019943127.1:130364-158672 GCF_002910315.2 Salvelinus sp. IW2-2015
CAGCTCAGTTCCATCGTCATTTGGGGCAGTGTGCACATAGCCTGTCTTCTGCCGGTGAGAGCCAGGTCTGCCTACGGAGGCCCTCTCAATAGCAAGGCTTTTCTCACGTGGTCTGATCGTAGTCAAAGCTATTCATCATTTTGTGTCAGTTCACAGTGGGTCAGGTATTCTGCCACGTGTGTACTCTGTTAGGGCCAAAATAGCATGCTAGTTTGCTCGTGTTTTGTTGGATTCTTTCCAATGTGTCAAGTATGTATCTTTTGGTTTTCTCATGCTATTGCGTTGGGGTCTAAATTTGTGGGGGACCCCAAAGGGGGGCTGCTTAACGGGACTCGTTCGCGGTTCATCTGCTCTGTAGGTGATGGCGTTCGTTATGGAATGTTTGTGAATCGCTCCTTTTAAGGTGTTGTATAATTTAACGTCTCTTTTCTGGATTTTGATAAATAGGCGAGGTATGCGGCCTACTTCTGCTCTTGCATGCATTATTTGAGTGTTATGTTGTACACGGGGATATTTTTGCAGACTTCTGCAATGCAGTTCTCTCTTCTCTAAGTTACACAATCACTCATCACACTGCTTTTCTAATGCACAAGGAGACCACACACCGATTTGTGCACTCAAAACTTTTTATTTTAACGTGAACATATTCCAACTGTCGTTTTTTTTCCCCCGCAGCAGAGTATACAGTATAGACTTATACAGAGACAGTATAATGAGCACAGTGTCCACTGATGCACATTGGAAGAAGACAAGAAGAAGACACGGCAGGATGTGTTTTCTCTCAGTCTATCTCATGTCCAAGGTGTAGGCTAGGCGGGTCACAGCAAGCAGACCCCACACACACATGTGCTTACAGGTCAACGAACGGTTCAGATCCATGGGGGGGGGGGGGGATTCGACAGGAAGTTCACATTCATGTAAATAAAGGTACGTGTTAACAGGCTCCCACACACTCCATGCCTGCACCGCACACGCACACAACACACATGCTTTAGGTCAACAGAGGGTTTGTTTCCAGGTACGTACAGGTCAAACCCAGGAGGGAGGTAGTTCGCTCACGTTCAGCCTAACATCGTGTAATTCATAAGAACGTTTTAAGTTGAAGAGAGACCAGAGGTCGTTGGACTGTTATTAGTTGAATTATATGGTTTGTTTTTTCTGCCTCTGCTGAGAAGAAAACGAACACGAACGCTTTTGTTGAGAACTTAGAACATGAAGTAATAGGATGGGATGTAGAAATAACAACGAAAGACATGATACTGACAACCCTAACCCTGGGAGAATTACACATTATACATGACTGGACAACCCTACCCTGAGGACAGATTACACATTATGACCATTGACTGGAACAACCCTAACCCTGGGAGATACACATTTATACATAGACCTGGACAACCTAACCCTGGGAGATACACATTAATAATGACTGGACAACCCTAACCCTAGGAGATAAACATTATTAATGACTGGACACCCTGCTGGGAGATACACATTATAATGACTGGACAACCCTAACCCTGGAGATACACATTATAAATGACTGGACAACCCTCGCCCTGGGAGAATACACATTATAAATGACTGGACAAACCCTCGCCCTGGGAGATACACATTATAAATGACTGGACAACCCTCGCCCTGGGAAATACACATTATAAATGACTGGACAACCCTCGCCCTGGGAGATACACATATAAATGACTGGACAACCCTCGCCCTGGGATACACATTATAAATGACTGGACAATCTATCACTACTGACCCTGTGGAATACACATTATACATGACTGGACAACCCTCGCCTGGGAAATACACATTAAATGACTGGACAACCCTCGCCCTGGAAATGACCATGTATAATGACTGGACAACCCTCGCCCTGGGAGATGGGAGGGAAACACCAGGAGATGCATATTATAAACCTCAGAGAGACACCAGATGCTAAAGACTGAACTGAACACTGAGGGATGCAACACCAATACTGAGCACAGCGGTGTATCCATTTCCACTGACACCACTCCAATGAAACACTGTTGTTGGAAAACAAACGTTGGGGCATGCAATACTTGCTTTATTCATGTAAAAATGACAAAACAGCAATAGCTCGAGGTGAAGAAAGAGAAATACTGAGGTAAAAAGTTGCTACATAAAGTGCTGTAGTGAGAAAAATAGTCTTGGTCAGTGAGAACAGGTTAAGGAGGCCATGCTGTGGTGGTTCCCCAGGGAGGTGTGAGGTTCTAGGGGCAGATGGGGTTGGATGGCTGAGCCTGGGCCCTGGATGTGGCTCCCAGGGTACCATAGACCCCGCTCTCATCCTGCCAGGTGTTCCTGCCCCCGCGACGGTAGTCGGCGGTGTCTGTGAACTGGGACTGGGGCTTCCTGTAGTCAGGAATGCTGTCTGCTGCTAGGCCCTTCTGTGTCTCTGGAGGGGAGACACAATTGTGGATGTAGATGCTGCTTTTTCACAGGATCAAGGCTTTAAGCCAGGCACCGGTGTAACCCTGGGGTTAGGCCAGACACGGTGTAAAACCCTGGGGTTAGGCCAGGCACGGTGTAAAACCCTGGGGTTAGGCCAGGCACCGCGTGTAAACCTGGGGTTAGGCCAGGCACCGGTGTAAGCCTGGGGTTAGGCCAGGCACCGGTGTAAAGCCCTGGGGTTAGGCCAGGCACCGGTGTAACCCTGGGGTTAGGCCAGGCACCGGTGTAAAACCCTGGGGTTAGGCCAGACACCGGTGTAACCCTGGGGCTAGGCACCGTGTAATACCTGGGTTAGGCCAGGCACCGCGTGTAAAGCGCTGGGGTTAGGCCAGGCACCGGTGTAAAGCCCTGGGGTTAGGCCAGGCACCGGTGTAAAGCCCTGGGGTTAGGCCAGGCACCGGTGTAAAGCCCTCGGGTGTAAATATGACAAGGGGTTTGAGTCTATCACTAGTTCTTTGCTCAAGACAAAGAGTTGTGGAAATGTTGTACTTTGATCGCAAACTAGCTTAATGTGGGTCTACAACATGGTTCTATGCAGTGACATTTATCGAAGCTTAAAACATCTACTTTGAAAAAGTTTCAGATTTGGTCCCTTTTCAAATTATTGCCAAGATTCTTGAACAGCAGTATAGTCTTCTAAGAACAGGTAGCCAACCTCAGCAATAGGTGGACATTGATAACAGAAATCTGCACACACATGTCCTCAAATGTATTCATCTCAACAAAAAAAGTTCACAAAAGTTTACAAAATAGGGGAATCAGAAATCCACACAACAATCTCTCCACATGGGAAACCTATTGCACTATAATCCATACTTTGTTTTTATTTCCTGTTAAAAATGAGAAGTTAAAAAAATAATAATGGAATGAAAAGTTGAATATGAAACGTATGCAGCTCCCTGCAGGGTAAGCCCAGAGCTCAGAATCCTAGAGACTAGTCCTCCTGTAGAGCATTAGACACTATATTACACATCTGGGAACAGTTATACGGAGGAAAAAATAAAACCACACATTAAACACTAGAAACTTGCCACTGCTGACAGAGCAGCCTATCACAAGTGCTTCTGGAACGGCCAAATGATGACACATGACATAGCAGAAACACTCAAAATGTAAGCACTAATGTTACGGCTAATAAAATTCTATACATGACGGTACATGAAKATGTATATTTCATCACATGGTTGATGTGTGTCAGATGAGAGGAAACAGTATGTACTGAGGAGGAGAAGCAAGGAATAGTAATTGAATAATAAAGCAGAAGACTATGAAATGGTGATATCCGTTTGAAAAGGTGTTTTGAGGTTTGAACGGGGTTATGTTTGACACTCAAACTCACCGCRTCTTTGCTGGAGTCCCATGGGGGCAGGTAATCCACTGCATATGTGGAGTCCAACTTCCTGGAATCGGAGACAGACACTTTTAAACAGGTTTGACYGTGCAGAGTGAATGACTCACTGCATCATACAGTACGAGCATACCATCCACCGCTTCCGAGCATATTACTCGGCAATGCCCAGTCTCTATACAACAAGGTGGATGAAATTAGGGCACGAGTTGCCTTCCAGAGAGACATCAGAGATTGTAACAGATTGTAACACGGAAACATCGCTCACTCAGGATATGTTGTCAGAGTCGGTACAGCCACCGGGTTTCTTCATGCATCGCGCCAACAGAAACAAACATCTCTCTGGTAAGAAGAAGGGCGAGGGTGTATGCCTCATGATTAACGACTCATGGTGTAATCACAACAACATACAGGAACTCAAGTCCTTTTGTTCACCTGAACTAAAATTCCTTACAAACAAATGCCGACKGCATTATCTTCCAAGAGAATTCTCTTCGATTGTAGTCACAGTATATCCCCCCCAAGCAGAAACCTTGACGGCCCTGAAAGAACTTCATTGGACTCTATGTAAACTGAAAACCTTATATCCTGAGGCTGCATTTATTGTAGCTGGGGATTTTAACAAAGCTAATTTGAGAACAAGGTTACCTAAATTCTACCAGCACATTGATTGTTATACCCGCTCGGGCAAAACATTGGACGACTGCTACTCTAACTTCCGCGATGCATACAAGGCCTTCCCCCGCCCTCCCTTCGGCAAATCTGACCATGACTCCATCTTGTTGCTCCCATCCTATAGGCAGAAACTAAAACAGGTCGRGCTCGTGCTTAGGTCTATCCAACGCTGGTCTGACCAATCAGATTCCACGCTTCAAGATTGTTTCGATCACGTGGACTGGGATATGTTCCGGGTAGCCTCAGACAATAACATCGATGTAAACGCTGAGTAAGTTTATTAGGAAGTGCATTGGAGATGTTGTACCCACTGTAACTATTAAAACCTTCCCTAACCAGAAACTGTGAAAGCACGAACCACCGCATTTAATCATGGCAAGGCAACTAGAAACATGACCGAATACAAACAGTCTAGCTATTCCCTCCGCAATGCAATCAAACAAGCAAAGCGTCTGTATAGAGACAAAGTAGAGTCTACAGGGTCTACAGACAATCACGGATTACAAAAAGAAAACCAGCCCCGTCGCGGACATCGACGTCTCGCTCCCAGACAAATTTAACAACTTCTTTGCGCGCTTTTAGGACAATACAGTGCCACCGACACGGCCCGCTACCAAAGACTGTGGGCTCTCCTTCAATGTGGCCGACGTGAGTAAAACATTTAAARGTGTTAACCCTCGCAAGGCTGCCGGCTCAGACGGCATCCCTAGCCYCGTCCTCAGAGCATGCGCAGACCAGCTGGCTGGTGTGTTTATGGACATATTCAATCAATCCCTATCCCAGTCTGCTGTCCCAACATGCTTCAAGATGGCCACCATTGTTCCTGTTCCCAAGAAAGCTAAGGTAACAGAACTAAATGACTACCGCCCCGTAGCACTCACTTCTGTCATCATGAAGTGCTTTGAGAGACTAGTCAAGGATCATATCACCTCCAGCCTACCTGATACCCTATACTTTAATTCCTCCTGACAGAGCTGGTGTAACTGAGTCAGGTTTGTAGGCCTCCTTCCTTTCACACGCTTTGTCAGTTTTGCCACAAATTCTCTATAGGATTGAGGTACCAATACTTGACTTTGTTGTCCTTAAGCCATTTGAAGACCCATTTGCGACCAAGCTTTAACTTCCTGACTGATGTCTTGAGATGTTGCTTCAATATATCCACATCATTTCATTTCGTCATGATGCCATCTATTTTGTGAAGTGCACCAGTCCTCCTGCAGTCCTCCTGCAGGAAAGCACCCCACAACATGATGCTGCCACCCCGTGCTTCACGGTTGGGATGGTGTTCTTCGGCTTGCAAGCTCCCCTTTTTCTCCAAACATAATGATGGTCATTAAGGCCAAACAGTATTTTTGTTTCATCAGACCAGAGGTCTCCAAAAAGTACAATATTTGTCCCCATGTGCAGTTGCAAACCGTAGTCTGGCTTTATCATGGCGGTTTTGGAGCAGTGGCTTCTTCCTTGCTGAGCAGCCTTTTGATATAGGACTCGTTTTACTGTGGATATAGATACTTTTGTACAGTTTCCTCCTCTTCACAAGGTCCTTTGCTGTTGTTCTGGGATGGATTTGCACTTTAGCACCAAAGTACATTAATCTCTATGAGACAGAACATTTCTCCTTCCTGAGCGGTATGACGGCTGCATGGTCCTATGGTGTTATACTTGCGTACTATTGTTTGTACAGATGAACAAGGTACCTTCAGGCGTTTGGAAATTGCTCCAAGGATGAACCAGGCTTGTGGAGTTTTTTTCTTCTGAGGTCTTGGCTGATTTCTTTTGATTTTCCCATGATATCAAGCAAAGAGGCACTGAGTTTGAAGGTAGGCCTTGAAATATCCACAGGTACACCTCCAATTGACTCAAATGATATCAATTAGCCTATCAGAAGCTTCTAAAGCCATGACATCATTTTCTGGAATTTTCCAAGCTGTTTAAAGGACAGTCAACTTAGTGTATGTAAAGTTCTGACCCACTGAGTGGTGATACAGTGAATTATAAGTGAAATAATCTGTCTGTAAACAATTGTTGGAAAATTTACTTGTGTCACGCATAAAGTAGATGTCCTAACCGACTTGCCAAAACTATAGTTTGTTAACAAGAAATTTGTGGAGTGGTTGAAAATGAGTTTTAAGGACTCCAACCTAAGTGTATGTAAACTTCCGACTTCAACTGTATGTAAGAATGCTGTCTGTTCATTGACTACAGCTCAGCAGTCAACACCATAGTACCCTCCAAACTTATCATTAGGCTTGAGACCCTGGTCTTGACCCCGCCCTGTGCAACTGGGTCCTGGACTTTCTGACGGGCCGCCCCAGGTGGTGAAGGTAGGAAGCAACATCTCCACCCGCTGATCCTCAACACTGGGGCCCACATGGTGTGTTCTGAGCCTCTCCTGTCTCCCTGTTCACCCATGACCTCGGGGCCATGCACGCTCCAACTCAATCATCAAGTTTGCACACGACACTAC
Source organism: Salvelinus sp. IW2-2015 (assembly GCF_002910315.2). NCBI lineage: Eukaryota > Metazoa > Chordata > Actinopteri > Salmoniformes > Salmonidae > Salvelinus > Salvelinus sp. IW2-2015. The sequence continues at coordinate 137,336 of NW_019943127.1, forward strand.
AGTGGTAGGCTTGATTACCAACAACAACGAGACAGCCTACAGAGGAGGTGAGGGCCCTCGCAGTGTGGTGTCAGGAAATAACCTCTCACTTAACGTCAAGAAAACAAAGGAGATGATCGTGGACTTCAGGAAACAGCAGAGGGAGCAGAACCCCCCCCCCCATCCACATCGACGGGACAGTAGCGAGAAGGTGGAAAGTTAGTTCCTCGGCGTCACATCACGGACAAACTGAATGGTCCACCCACAGACAGCGTGGTGAAGAAGGCGCAACAGCGCCTCTTCAACCTCAGGAGGCTGAAGACAATTGGCTTGTCACCTAAAACCCTCACAAACTTCTAAAGCCCTAAACCGCAAGGCTCTCCAGAGGGTAGTGCGGTCTGCAAGGCATCACTGGGGCAAATTACCTGCCCTCCAGGACACCTACAGCACCCGATGTCACAGGATGGCCAAAAAGATCATCAAGGACACCCGAGCCACTGCCCGAGCCACTGCCTGAGCCACTGCCTGTTCACCCCGCTATCATCCAGAAGGCGAGGTCAGTACAGGTGCATCAAAGCTGGGACCGAGAGACTGAAAAACAGCTTCTATCTCAAGGCATCAGACTGTTAAACAGCCATCACTACATAGATGGGCTGCTGCCAACATAGACTACAATCACTGGCCTCTTTAATAAATTGATTTAATAATGCTATCACTAGTCACTTTAAATAATGCCACTTTAATAATGTTTACATATACATTACTCATCTCATATGTATATACTGTATTTTGGGTTGGCGCCCCCTTGGGTTGTGCCGTGGCGGAGATCATTGTGGGCTATACTCAGCCTTGTCTCAGGATGGTAGTTGGTGGTTAGAGATATCCTCTAGTGGTGTGGGGGCTGTGTTTTGGCAAAGTGGGTGGGGTTATATCCTGCCTGTTTGGCCCTGTCCGGGGGTATCATCGGATGGGGCCACAGTGTCTCCTGACCCCTCCTGTCTCAGCCTCCAGTATTTATGCTGCAGTAGTTCATGTGTTAGGGTCAGTCTGTTATATCTGGAGTATTTCTCCTGTCTTATCCGGTGTCCTGTGTGAATTTAAGTATGCTCTCTCTAGTTTCTCTTTCTTTCTTTCTCTCTCCCGGAGGACCTGAGCCCTAGGCCATGCCTCAGGACTACCTGGCATGATGACTCCTTGCTGTCCCAGTCCACCTGGCCGTGCTGCTGCTCCAGTTTCAACTGTTCTGCCTGCGGCTATGGAACCCTGACCTGTTCACGGACGTGCTACCTGTCCCAGACCTGCTGTTTTCAACTCTTTAGAGACAGCAGGAGCGGTAGAGATACTCTCAATGATCGGCTATGAAAAGCCAACTGACATTTACACCTGAGGTACTGACTTGTTGCACCCTCGACAACTACTGTGATTATTATTATTTGACCATGCTGGTCATTTATGAACATTTGAACATCCTGGCCATGTTCTGTTATAATCTCCAACCGGCAAAGCCAGAGAGGACTGACCACCCCTCATAGCCTGGTTCCTCTCTAGGTTTCTTCCTAGGTTTTGGCCTTTCTACTGAGTTTTTCCTAGCCACCGTGCTTCTACACCTGCATTGCTTGCTGTTTGGGGTTTTAGGCTGGGTTTCTGTACAGCACTTTGAGATATCAGCTGATGTAAGAAGGGCTATATCAATATATTTGATTTGATTTTGATATTTTATACCATCTATTGCATCTTGCCTATGCCGCATGYCCATCGCGCATCCATTTATTTATATGTACATCTTCTTATTCCAGCCCCTTACATTGTGTGTATAAGGTAGTCGTTGTGAATTTGTTAGATTTACTTGTTAGATATTACTSRACTGTCGGAACTAGAAACAGTATTTCGCTACACTCGCATTAACATCTGCTAACCATGTGTATGTGAACAATAACATTTCATTTGATTGATATGATCTGATCTGATTTACATAATATTAGGTCTATAGCACAGGAAGTTGGTGTCACCTTAATTGGGGAGGACGGGCTCATGGCTGGAGCGGAATCAGTGGAAAGGTATCAGATACATCAAACACATGGTTTGATGCCATTTCATTTTCTCTGTTCCAGCCATTGTTATGAGCTGTCCTCCCCTCAGCAGTCTCCACCAGTCTACGGGTGCCCTCACAGGAACCTGAAAGAATCTACTGCTGAATAACTCTCTTTGGGCAAACCCCCAGAGGCAACCTCCCAGGCTCCAGTCAACATGGTGTTTATATTCACATCTGTTACATGTGCTGCATGATTAGGACCTGCCTGTTACTGATGCATCTTCTCTTTGTTGTTCTACTGTAAAGTCTATTCCGATTTGAAATMAACTATAAATCAAGTTTGATTTGATAAACACTGATTGTATTATTGTTTTATTTCTGCTTGCATTTTGTATTTTTTTGATGTGTGTATTTGCTGTCATTTATGTAATTCAGGACTCATCTGTAAAAGAGACATTGGTCTCAGTATGACTCCCTAATAAAATAAAGGTAAAATAAAATTGCCACTATGCCCAGACTGTTTGTGAATGGGAGATTTTATAGCCTACACTAAAAAAAATACAGACAGATGTTCATGAAAGGTCTCTTGGCATGACTCAAATGTTGTTAAGTGAATGTTGTGTTAAGTGTTGCCAAGCCTTCTAAAAGCGGGAGTGATGTGTGTGTGGGTGACTGGTGTGTGAGACACACTACAAATGTTGCTGTGAGCTGTAGCCCTAGCCTCCCACACAGTCAGGATCCACGACGACAGCAGGAATACATCACTGTTTCCACAGGCGCTCTCCATGTCTTTTGCAATTGTGTTTGAAAGTAATGTTCACTACAGGACTATTTGACCGGTTTATGTTGGAAACAAAGGGGTTCCACTGGAGRAAAAGTCAAGTGTTTTCTCCTGCCCTCTCAACAAAGGATGTTCAAAACCTCTCCAACTTTGCTTACAACACTGTTTTCTCAGCTGTTGTCATATTTTAATCTTGTCAATATCAACATTTGAGATTTTTGTTGTTGTTGTGTAAAATAATGTGATTATTCAACAAGGAGAATGGGGCCTCAACGACCAAACAGTCATATCGCCCTCTTTTGGCAGACAGTAGTAGCGACACCATTTGGAGTCGACAGTTCACCGTCCTCACTGTCCTCTAGTACAAGAGAAAACTGGTTACTAAGTGTGTGTCGAAGCAAGAAGAACAGAGAACAGCCTCTTACATCTTGTCATGCCCGGGGCGATGATGTGGCAGGATGCTATTGGTCACACCAGTCACATGTCCTGCTGTGTCTCTGCTGTAAAACAACACTGGATCAACACATTGTGTCCACCTAAATGTCCTTTTGTAAATCTCTGCACATAGCATACATAGCATCTCAATATTCTACTGCAACATCATGAATACACTGTATGTGTCTAGCACCGGAGGCTGGTGGCACCTTCATTTGGGAGGACAGGCTCGTGGTGATGGCTCGAGCGGAAAAGGTGGAATGGTATCAAAACCCATTCCATTCGCTCCGTTCCAGCCATTATTATGAGCCGTCCTCCCCTTAGCAGCCTCCACTGGTGTATAGCCTGTAACTGCATACATGTATATATGTTTGTGTGTTCAGTGTTATGTGTCTTTTCGGTACCAATCCTTTACCACACATGAAGTTCCCTCTCAGGAAACAAAAGTTATTTGAAATGAATTGAATAAAGAGTCTTTGAGTGTAAAAACAAGGTGCAGCCTTGCTATGAGTTTCCCCATGAAGGAGAAGAATGTGCTCCTGATTGGTCAGTGAGAATGTGCTCCTAATTGGTCAGTGAGAATGTGTTCCTAATTGGTCAGTGAGAATGTGCTCCTGATTGGTCAGTGAGAATGTGTTCCTGAATGGTCAGTGAGAATGTGCTCCTAATTGGTCAGTGAGAATGTGCTCCTGAATGGTCAGCGAGAATGTGTTCCTAATTGGTCAGTGAGAATGTGCTCCTGATTGGTCAGTGAGAATGCTCCTGATTGGTCAGTGAGAATGTGCTCCTAATTGGTCAGTGAGAAGTGCCCTAATTGGTCAGTGAGAATGTGCTCAGCAGTAGAATTTGCTACGATTGGTCAGTGGAATGTGCTCCTAATGGGCAGGGAGAATGTGATCTGAATGGTCAGTGAGAATGTGCTCTACATTGGTGCAGTGAGAATGTGCTCTGATTGGTCCGCGAGGAATGTGTTCCTGATTGGTCCGTGAGAATGTGCTCCTGAATTGGTGCAGTGAGGATGTGCTCCTAAATTGGTCAGATGAGAATGTGCTCCCTGAAGGGTAGCGAGAATGTCTCTGAATGGTCAGTGTAGATATGTGCTTCTGATTGGTCAATGAGAATGTGCTCCTGAATGTCAGTGAGAATGTGCTCTGAACATGGTTCAAGTGAGAATGTGCTCACTGGATTTGGTCAAATGAGAATGTGCTCCTCAATGGTCAGTGAGACATGTGCTCCTCAATGGTTCAGTGAGAATGTGCTTGATTGGTCAATGAGAATGTGCTCCTGTATGGTCAGTGAGAACGACAAAGTAGATTTAGCTTTTAGTGGCTTGTAATTTTTTGTGCTCTATAGCCAGCTACTGTAACCTGATGCATATGCTACAGTCCTCTTATACACAGCTACTGTACTGATGGCATATGCTACAGTCCTCCTATAGCAGCTACTGTACTGACGGACCATGCTACGTCTCCTATAGTCCAGCTATGTTACTGACGACTCATGCTACTTCAGCATACTTACTGGCACTATGCTCGTTAAGCCTACTGTACCTGACGGCAGGGTGGAAGGCGTGGGGCAGCTGGGCGGAGATATGGTTCGCTCTGCGGGGGGGGATAGTATCTGGTTCTGTGCGGGTATGGGTTGTGCGAGGAGGGGGGAGGGAGGGCTCGGTGGGGTGGTGGCGGTGGGGGCCACGGAGGTATGTGTATAGGGGTTCGGGTGGGAGGCCGCGGCGCGTAGGAGGGGTGTGAGTGGGGGGCGGAGGGTTAGCGGCATGGTGGTGGGGATGCGCGATGGGAGTAGGTGGGAGTGGGGCTGTGGCGTTGCGCGTATTGTGAAGCGGGATGGTGGGGGTGATGTATCGGGTAGGGGGGGCGTACGGAGAGCTACGTGGTGCAGGGAGTAAGCGCGTGGGCTTGGGTGGGGAGTGGTGGGGTGGCGCGCGCTGGGTGGGGGATGAGGGGTGGGTACACGGGGGCGGCTTGAGAGACTGGGCGTGTTCGCGCCTCTGGTCCTCATCGGGACGCGTGGTCGGCGTAGTGGTCTAGGAGGAATGTCGAATGGTGGCGTAGGTACATGGTAGCATGGCTATAGGAGGATGTAGAATAGTGCGGTCAGGTACAAGTAGCTGGCTATGCGGGAGGGGGGCGGGAGGACTGGGACTGGTAGGCATAGTGCCGTCAGGTACAGGCTAGCGCTGGGCTATTAGGAGTAGCTGTGCTGGTGCGTCAGGTAAGTGCTGGCTATAGGACGAGAAATCGCTAGAGTGTGTAGACCTATGGTAGAATAAGTGGCATCAGGTACAGGTAGCTGGCTATAGTGATGGGTGTTGTATCTGGAATGGTACTGTGTTTATATGCAGCGGCAAGCTATAGTTGCCCTCAGGTACAGTCGCTGGGATTGAGGGGAGCGGTGGCGGGGACCTCAACTATTGCTACAGTCCTCCTATAGCCAGCTACTGTACCTGACGGCACATGCCTACAGTCCTCCTATAGCCAGCTACTGTACCTGATGGCAATATGCTACAGTCCTCCTATACCAGCTACTGTAATGACGGGCACTATGCTACAGTCCTCCTATAGCCAGCTACTGTACCTGACGGCACTATGCTACAGTCCTCCTATAGCCAGCTACTGAACCTGATGGCACTATGCTACAGTCCTCCTATAGCCAGCTACTGTACCTGACGGCACTATGCTACAGTCCTCCTATAGCCAGCTACTGTACCTGACGGCACTATGCTACAGTCCTCCTATAGCCAGCTACTGTACCTGACGGCACTATGCTACAGTCCTCCTATAGCCAGCTACTGTACCTGACGGCACCTATGCTACAGTCCTCCTATAGCCAGCTACTGTACCTGACGGCACATGCTACAGTTCCTATAGCCAGCTACTGTACCTGACGGCACTATGCTACAGTCCTCCTATAGCCAGCTACTGTACCTGACGGTACTATGCTACAGTCCTCCTATGCCAGCTACTGTACCTGACGGCACCATGCTACAGTCCTTCCTATAGCCAGCTACTGTACCTGAAGGCACTATGCTACAGTCCTCCTATAGCCAGCTACTGTACCTAATGGCACTATGCTACAGTACTCCTATAGTCGGCTACTGTACCTGACGGCACCATGCTACAGTTCCTCTATAGCAGCTACTGTACCTGAATGGCACTATGCTACAGTCCTCCTATAGCCAGCTACTGTACCTAATGGCACTATGCTACAGTCCTCCTATAGCCAGCTACTGTACCAGACGGCACTATGCTACAGTCTCCTATAGCCAGCTACTGTACCCTGAATGCACTATGCTACAGTCCTCCTACATAGCCAGCTACTGTACCTAATGGCACTATGTTACAGTTCTCCTATAGCAGCTACTGTACCTGATGCACTATGCTACAGTCCTCCTATAGCAGCTACTGTACCTGATGGCACTATTCTACAGTCCTCCTATAGCCAGCTACTGTACCTGACGGCACCATGCTACAGTCTCCTATAGCAGCTACTGTACCTGACGGCACTATGCTACAGTCCTCCTATAGCAGCTCTGTACTGACGCACTATGCTACAGTCTCCTAGTCAGTACTGTACCTGACGGCACCATGCTACAGTCCTCCTATACCATACTGTACCTGAGGCACTATGCTAAGTCCTCTATAGCAGCTACTGTCCTGACGGCACTATGCTACAGTCCTCCTATAGCCAGCTACTGTACACTGACGGCACTATGCTACAGTCCTCCTATAGCCAGCTACTGTACCTGACGCACTATGCTACGTCCTCCTATAGCCAGCTACTGTACCTGACGACTATGCTACAGTCGTCCTATAGCCAGCTACTGTACCTGACGGCACCATGCTACAGTCCTCCTATAGCCAGCTACTGTACCTGACGGCACTATGCTACAGTCCTCCTATAGCCAGCTACTGTAACTATGGCACTATGCTACAAGTCCTCATAGCAGCTACTGTACCTGAAGCACATGCTACAGTCCTCCTATAGCAGCTACTGTACCTGAGCACTATGCTACAGTCTCCTATAGCCAGCTACTGTACCTATGCACTATGCTACAGTCCTCCTATAAGCCAGCTACTGTACCTGATGGCACTATGCTACAGTTCCTATAGCCAGCTACTGTACCTGAGGCACTATGCTACAGTCCTCCTATAGCAGCTACTGTACCAATGGCACTATGCTTACAGTCCTCCTATAGCCAGCTTCTGTACCTGACGCACTATGCTACAGTCCTCCTATAGCCAGCTACTGTACCTAATGGCACCATGCTACAGTTCTACAGTTACAACCTACCTGACTGTACGTTTGTCAAAGTCTGCAGACTGGAAGTGGCCAGCCTCTACCATAGACTTGAGAATCTTCTTGGGCTCATAATCTCTCTTCAGTAGATACTGTGACATTTGGGTTTCTGTACTGGTGCTCCAATCCTGGAGGTTAAACAGAATAGAACTCTTAGAATATATTGTTTTTTTTCCCCCAAAGGGAACTTCGGTAAGGAGTAGATTATGTTACAGCAGCAGCAGCAACAACAACAACAACAACAACAACAACAACAACAACAACAACAACAACAACAACAAAATATATATATATTTTTTAAAGGCCAACTGATACATGAACAATCAAGATCAAATAAAAAACCTTGATATATAATGTCCTATTGTTTCACAAAGAAGAGGTATTGCTCACAGCATCCATGTAGGTTCCAAAGTGTTTGTAGGTAGATTTGCTGAGTTTCTTCTTTCCATCTGGACAACGAGTGAAGTCATAGTCTTTGGGTTCGGCCTCTCTGTTTTTATGCCTAGATGGAAATAATATGTACATCATTCATGTGATCTGCAGATGGCTGTGATGTTGAGAGATATTTTAGAATGAATAGTTGGCTAGTCTACWTACCAATTGGAAATAAGAGTTGGTCTGCTGTAATACATCTTGGTATCAGACATGGTGACTGAGTTTGAAGACTGAACCGTGATTCACCAATAAAACTTCCACTGAACTGAAGGAAGCCTTTTGCACTCAGGATACTCAGCTAGCAAAATTAAGAGGCTTCCAAATTCCATTCCAATTACTGTGACGTCATAGAACGGGACCGTTAAAGCAAAGATTAGAACGTGAGTAACATTCCATAGCAGTAAAATAGCATAGTCCCGCAAATTGTATGAAACGAACTAATTCGTTAATTACTGTGGACTATAAAAACATTGTAGCCGGTGTGGCGTTTCAATTTTTACAAATGTTGCAACAACGTTACCATGGTGAAACCTGTTTTACACATGCGCACTTTGCCTAGCCAAGTGTGTTCATTTTTAATGACCCGGATGAAATTGAGATAATCCGTTGACGTCATCAGTGTACAAAAATGGCAGAGACGGAGAATGAGGTGGAGGTATTGGTTCAGAGAGTTGTAAAAGATATAAATAACGCCTTCAAGAGAAACCCCAATATGTACGTATATCCACTTTATCGAAGATAAACTAGCTACACTATAACATCAAATTAATCATTGCGTGGTGTGCTAACAAGCTATATCATTACATTAGCTAGCTAACGTTAGTCATCACAGATTGTTGGTCAGCTAACGTTAACTAGCTAGCAGGATAAAAGGCTAGCCAGGGCAGTATAGGCTTGCAAAAATAGCAAGGTAGATAGCTAGTGTCTATGCTTACATTGAGCCACAAATCGCTGAGGAAACATATTTGACTTTGCTGCTGAATTTGTTTGCCACTTACCTAGTTAGCTATCTACAGTAGTTATTCATTAGCCAAATAATGTTAGCTAGGCTATTGGCTATCTAGTTTGATTAGCAGAAACGGATAACACAGCCTTGTTGTTATTCCTATTTCTGGAACGGTATGCACAAATCATGTGATCAGAAAGCGCTTTTCACCACATACAAGTAACTTAACCAGTCAGCCAAATAATGTTGGAAGAGTCACACCTTCCTCGGCTTGCGACTCTTAACATGCCATGTCATAGCAAGGTAGCTATGTCAGGGTGTCCCAAACTCAGTTCTGTCAATACTTGGGAACAMATTTCCAGAATCTAAATCACTTGGAGCTGATTTCGTGGTGTTTTTAGTCTTATGTCCAACAATGGGTGAAAAAAATTATTTAAAAAATACTAACATATACATTTTATTTTCTTCGCTCAGAAAACTTGGGGGACAATGAAATCACCTGCTGGCCACCAGTTGGGGAACCCAGATGTAGAGTGTAGAATAGAACTGGAATGTAACTAGCTTCTGTGTAGAAGCGTCCTTGACTGAGTGTTCTAAATTAGAACTGGCCTACATTCTCATTTCAGAACAGGGTGTGAATGCTTTTACTTAGATGCTGAGTATCCCAGATCTTTTCTTTCATTTGTGTTTGAGTTTTGACCGCCGGCTCAGAGCTCATTATATCAAGCCTATACACATATTTAAAAGAGAGAGAATGCTGCTGACCTGTATGCGGCACAACGGAATGTGGAGAAAGAACTTTTCATTTAATGGACAGTTCAGTTAGATTATCCAGACCCTGGCTGTGACGCTATTCAATTCAWGGGGCTTTATTTGAATGAGAAACATATGTTAACATTGCCAAAGCAAGTAAAATAGATAATAAACAATCAAAATGAACAGTAAACATTACACAAGTTCCTTAAGAATAAAGACATTTCAGGTGTCATATTATATCTATATACAGTGTTGTAGCTATGTGCAAATAATTAAAGTACAAAAAGGAAAATAAATAAATATGGGTTGTATTTATAATAAGCTCCCGAGTGGCACAGTGGCCTAAGGAACTGCATCAGTGCTAGAGGCTCCACTACAGACCCGTGTTCYATTCCAGGCTGTATCACAGCTGGCCGTGATTGGTAGTCCCATAGGGCGGCGCACAATTGACCRAGCGTCGTCCAGTTAGGGTTTGGCWYGGGTAGGCTGTCATTGTAAATAATATTTTTTTCTTAACTGACTTGACTAGTTAAATATACATAAACAATMGTGTTTGTTCTTCACTGTTTGCCCTTTTGTGGCAACGGGTCACAAATCTTGCTGCTGTGATGGCACACTGTGATATTTCACCAAATAGATATGGGAGTTTTATCAAAATTGGGTTTGTTTTCTAATTCTTTGTGGGTCTGTGTAATCTGAGGGGAAATATGCGTCTTTAATATGGTCATGCATTTGGCAGGAGGTTAGGAAGTGCAGCTCAGTTTACACTTCATTTTGTGGGCAGTGTGCACCTAGTTTGTCTTCTCTTGAGAGCCAGGTCTGCCACTCTCCAAGAGTGTCTCAGGGAGAATTGGGATATGAAAAAAAACAACATTTAAATTCTTATTAATACACACTGATACATGAAATAGGACAAATATCAAGTACCATAGCACCTACTAAATAATAATAATAATTATTATTCTCAAAAGTAGAACATTGTCAGACCATGCCAGAACTTCTCTGATTGATATTCTGCATTTCTACTTTTATATGATAAGGTTAAGAGGCAAAAAAACAAAATCTAAGCTTGATTTGTAGTGTTACTGTGTATAATGTTGCATAGGCTTCTCCAACCCTCTGGTGTTATTGGAAGTGACCTGGGCTGTGCTCAGCTGCACTGAGGCTTTGAGAATGTCTGTGTTTGATAACACTCACCCGACTCATGCTGATGCATAGCTAGACTACACACACACCCTCAAAAGTTAAAATCCCACCCTTCTTCTGTGTCCCTCTCCGCCTGTGCCAGAGCTGGGTTCAGCATAACAACATTGTGGAACATTCAGATYTAGTTGTGTAGAACATTCCTCTCTAGCATATAGAATTAGAAATCACTTCAGTTCTATTTGTGACATTTTGCGTACTATACATGACCCTAATGCAAAAGGGACTCTGTGTGTGTGCCGCAGTTTGAGGCAAACCAGTTTTACTGTGTGCTCACGGCGTATACTCTCTGGAGATGCATGTGTGCAAACTAGGTTGCTCTCTACAAGGCTTGTCCCCTATCCAGACCACTGTTATGTTGGGCATCTAAAAGCTCTGTCAACTAGAGACCCATTTGGGCTAGATACAACCCTACACCAGACAGTGAATAAAGCCCTCATTAGACTGGGCTGGAGGTTATTGCTCCTTATTACTGTGTGTGTGTCTAACTTAACGTTGTAGCCGTAAAACGACGCCTGAGCAGAGTCCCCACATCCAGTTTTTCAGGGGAAACGGAAGTTAAGTTGAAATACTGTATCCCTGAAAACATCTGTTTTCTGCCTATCCCACTGAGAGTGGAGTGTTGTGTCCTTGTAGTGTTAGAGCAATTAGCATGCATGTTTACACTCACCTTTCTCTCTCCCTCKCTCAGTGATGAGATAGGTCTGATCCCGTGTCCAGAGGTCAGGTATAACCGCAGCCCCATCGTGCTGGTAGAGAACAAGRTGGGYGTGGAGAGCTGGTGTGTCAAATACCTGCTACCCTACGTCCACAACAAGCTACTGCTCTACAGGCAGCGCAAACAGTGGCTGGACAGGGAAGGTAAGAACTTTATTGTCCAGTTTCCTTACTGTCCTCAGAAATGTATTTTTTAAGTTTAGTCCAACACCCCGAGATAAACACATTTCCCCCGAGGGGTTGGAAGCACAGGTCAGCCATGGTGCAGCTCTACCCTCTGGGACAGTTTTTCAGTGATTATTTTTTATTATTTACCCCTTTTTTTCTCCCCAATTTTGCGGTATCCAATTGGTAGTRTCAGTCTTGTCTCATCGCTGCAACACCCGTACGGACTCGGGAGAGGCAAAGGTCGAGAGCCGTGCGTCCTCRGAAACACGACCCTGCTGCTTCTTGACACAATGCCCGCTTAACCCGGAAGCCAGCCGCACCAATGTGTCGGAGGAAACACCGTACACCTGGTGAACCTGTCAGCGTGCATGCACCCAGCTTGCCACAGGAGTCASTAGAGCGTAATGGTACAAGGACATCCTGGCCTGACAAACCCTCACCCTAACCCGGACGACGCTGGGCCAATTGTGCACAGCCCCATTGGTCTCCCTGTCGCGACCGGCTGAGACTCGAACCAGGATCTCTAGTGGCACAGTTACCACTGTGATGCAGTGCCTTAGAATACTGTGCCGCTCGGGAGGCCCTCTGGAACAGTTTGAGGTGAAGTTCCTTGCTCAAGGGCACAACTGTTTTCATAGCTGCTGCTGCTTTTCATAGCTGCTGCTTTTCATAGCTGCTGCTTTTAGGACAGGGAAAGTAACCTTTTGTACAGCTGCTGGCTTGGAGACTACTCACTGAAGATTGCAAGGGTTACTGTACTCTGAAGGCCTGAGCTGTGTTTGAATACCCATACAAGCATACTGTATACCACATACTTAATGAATATATACTACATACTATATACTATTAGTTCATTTTAGTATACTGTAAACAAACGGTATCCTTTCAGTTGAGTGTACTAGCGCTTTGCCGGTCTACCGGAAGTTGATGCTGTTGCTATGCAACCTCTTGCTAGCTTGTTAGCATAACACATTACTAGCGATGCAGTGCCCTAGACCACTGCGCCACCCGGGAGGCCCCCACTAGCTAGACATTTTATGGGTGTGTTCTTAAATTCAATCTGGAGTGCCAGAGTGTTGTCAGATTGTCCGTTTGTAAATTGACAGCGTTTCGCTCTGGGAGCGTTCAGGGTGCAAACTGGACACTCTGGCCGAGGAGTAGGGTGGATTCGAACGTCCTGACCTCATAACGGCAGTCAAGCATCCAAGCTAACTGGCTAACTTATTAGCTACTTCCAGACAAATAAGAGAACACCTCACTCTGACCATTTTACTCGCCCTAGCAGAGCTGGCTAGGCTGTTTTCATGTTATCCAGGGCTGGTTAGGCTGTTTTCATGTTATCCAGGGCTGGTTAGGCTGTTTTCATGTTAATCAGGGCGTTGGTGACTGATGCTGGCAACAATTTAATGACACTTTTTGCTGACGTTTACTGACACAGGCCATATTCAACGGGTGTTGAGCCTTCGTAAACTCATCAGTTATTCTGCGCTCTTATTATTTAACTAGGCAAGTCCGATAGCCAGAGCGAATTTACGAAAGCACCCGAATGTCCATTSYGAACGCCCAACGACTKTACCACTTAGCTAGGAATAATCAAGTCAWTAAACGTTGGGTAGTTAGCCAGCCWATAGTTAGTTAATATATTGACAAGTTTGAAGTATTAGTAGCCAAATAACGTTAGGTAGCTAGCTAACATACCGGTACATACTGCTGTAATGCTCTGTGGTTCGTAAGGARAGCGTAGCTAACAAATTGTCAGCCAACATAACGTGTAAGGTAACTTATTTGAAAAGTAATTACTTTATTACATTGCTCAACATTTTTGTTAACATTTGTCATAATTAGTTAAAGCAATGAGTTTGTAGGCGCTCTCGTTGGACTTCGGCTGCATATTTAACACACTTTTCTTCAAATCTGAAAATGATGTGAAGCCACGCCCATTTCCCGAAGAATTGCATTATGGGCCCTAAAAGCYCGGAAATAGTGTCCACTGCTTGTATACTTCGTATTTGGGCGAATGTAGTATGACATCCGGGAACTTTTGGCATACCAACACTATGACCAATAAGCAATACAATACTATATACTCAATTTACCTCACAAATAGTACGGTTAGTATGAGTTTTCGAACACAGCTCTGGCCTATACCTAAAACATGTTGGTTTCTAGAGAGAGGATGAACTCAGTCTGTCGTATAAATGAGCTTTTGGGGATGTGGCGAAATCCTTTCGTTACCATTTTTGAAGGACAGAATTTATTGTACTTTTAAAAAAATGGGCAGTATAAATGACTTTACRTTGACTTAAAATAATCAGTTGATATACTGACCTGTCTCTCCCTCTTCAAGCTCTGGTAGACATCACCTGCACTCTGCTGCTGCTCAACCCAGACTTCACCACTGCTTGGAATGTCAGGTAAGAACTCTMGCTCACACCCTTCCTGCTGTGTTGTGTAAAGAGTATGATCTGTATATGTTGTGSCCACATTGAAGACACAATAACAAGCCCTCTAAGTAGACCCACTCRATCCTCTCACTCCCCATTGGCCAGGGGTGGGCAACATATGGCCTGCGGGAGGTTTGATATTTTTGTTTGTTTGTGGTGGTGATTATTATTTGGGGCTAAAAAACACTCCAGGCCACTCCTCAACATGTACAAAACTAGATATTAAGTATGTCAAAATTCTAATGAACCTATGCGTTTTGAAATAACTGCCAAGACGATGRCTAAGGCATCAGTACGCCCTTCCCCCTCTGAGGGGCCAAAATGTCTCTCTGTTACAGTCTCCAGACGACTGTTGTGACAGAATAATACTATAGTYTCCGTGTCTGGTTTGTATCTGAAACTTGTCCTCTGAGGGTAACTCTGATGCTGTCTATATTAGAGGTCGACCGATTAATCAGAATGGCCGATTAATTAGGGCCGATTTTCAAGTTTTCATAACAAACGGAAATCGGTATTTTTGGACACCGATTTGGCCCAATTTTTTTTTTAACATATTTATTTAACTAGGCAAGTCAGTTAAGTACACATTCTTATTTTCAATGACGGCCTTCCCAGGGAACGGTGCGTTAACTGCGTTGTTCAGGGACAGAACGACAGATTTTTACCTTGTCAGCTCAGGGATTCAATCTTGCAACCTTACGGTTAACTAGTCCAACGCTCTAACCACCTGATTACATTGCACTCCACGAGGAGCCTGCCTGTTACGCGAATGCAGTAAGAAGCCACGGTAAGTTGCTAGCTAGCATTAAACATATCTTTTATAAAAACAATCACATCTAATCATAATCACTAGTAACTACAGATGGCTTGATGATATTACTAGTTCATCTTGCTTGTCCTGCGTTGCATATAATCGATGCGGTGGGCATTTGCGAAAAAGGACTGTCGTTGCCCAACGTGTACCTAACCATAAACATCAATGCCTTTCTTAAAATAAATACACAAGTATATATTTTAACCTGCATATTTAGTTAATATTGCTGCTAACATGAATTTATTTAACTAGGAAAAATGGTGTCACTTCTCTTGCACAGAGTCAGGGTATATGCAGCAGTTTGGGCCGCCTCATTGCAACTGTGAAAAGACTATTTCTTCCTAAACAAAGACAGCCAACTTCGCCAAACGGGGGATGATTTACAAAAAGCGCTTTTGCGAAAAAGCACATCATTGCACCACTGTACCTAAACCATAAACATCAATGCCTTTCTTAAAATCAATACACAGAAGTATATATTTTTGAACCTGCATATTTAGCTAAAAGAAATCCAGGTTAGCAGGGCAATATTAACCAAGTGAAATTGTGTCACTTCTCTTGCGTTATTGCACGCAGAGTCAAGGTATATGCAACAGTTTGGGCTGCCTAATTTGCCAGAATTTACGTAATTATGACATAACATTGAAGGTTGTGCAATGTAACAGGAATATTTAGACTTATGGATGCCACCCGTTAGATCAAATACGGAACGGTGCCGTATTTCTCTGAAAGAATAAACGTCTTGTTTTCGAGATGATAGTTTCCGGATTCGACCATATTAATGACCTATGGCTCGTATTCTGTGTGCTATTATGAATAATAATTAAGTCTATGATTTGATAGAGCAGTCTGACTGAGCAGTGGTAGGCAGCAGCAGGCTCGTAAGCATTCATCAACAGCACTTTAGTGGCGTTTTGCCAGCAGCTCTTCGCGTGAGATTAGGCTGGTGTAACCGATGTGAAATGGCTAGCTAGTTAGCGGGGTGCGCGCTAATAGCGTTTCAAACGTCACTCGCTCTGAGACTTGGAGTAGTTTGTTCCCTTGCTCTGCATGGGTAACGCTGCTTCGAGGGTGGCTGTTGTCGATGTGTTCCTGGTTCGAGCCAGGTAGGAGCGAGGGAGAGGGACGGAAGCTATACTGTTACACTGGCAATACTAAAGTGCCTATAAGAATATCCAATAGTCAAATATGAAATACAAATGGTATAGAGAGAAATAGTCCTATAATTCCTATAATAACTACACCTAAACTTCTTACTGGGAATATTGAAGACTCATGTTAAAAGGAACACCACCAGCTTCATATGTTCTCATGTTCTGAGCAGGAACTTAACGTTAGCTTTCTTACATGGCACTATTGTACTTTTACTTTCTTCTCCAACACTTTGTTTTTGGCATTATTTAAAACCAATGACATGTTTCATTTTTATTTGAGGCTAAATTGATTTTATTGATGTATTATATTAAGTTAAAATAGTGTTCATTCAGTATTGTTGTAATTGTCATTATCCACAAAATAAAAAATTAAAAAAAATGGGCCGGTTTAATCAGTATCGGCTTTTTTTGGTCCTCCAATATCGGTATCGGCGTTGAAAATCATAATCGGTCGACTCTAGTCTATTGGATGTATGATCTCAGTGGTAACTTGTATCTGGACAGGGTGAACTCTGAATTACTCTATGTAACCAAAATATATTTTATTATCCTCTCTGTCTTATTCACATTGGTTTTCATACCCCACACAAGCCTTTAAATGCTGGAGCTATCATCATAAATGCTGGAGCTATAGTCTGTTTGTTCGGGCCTGATTCAGAGTTAAGATAAATGTGTGCAACTCCGAGTTTTGCTTAAATCTACTCAAGTCAGAATATCATGTAAATCATTTACGCGTTAAGTCTTACTACTGTCCATTGTGGTGTAACAGTCAAGGAACTTTTTTATTTTTTCATCTTTATCTAACCAGGTAGGAAAAGTCTATATACAGTGTGTGCAAATGAGGTAAGATAGGGAGGTAAGGCAATATAGGCCATAGTGGGTGAAATATTTACACATTAGCAATTAAACACGGAGTGATAATGTGGCAGAAGATGAATGTGCAAGTAGAGATACTGGGAGGCAAAGGGGGGGGGGGGGGAGTACAGTATGGGGATGAGGAGTACAGTATGGGAATGAGGTAGTTGGATGGGCTATTTATAGATGGGCTATGTACAGGTGCAGTGATCTGTGAGCTGCACTGACAGTTGGTGTTATAGTTAGAGAGGAGGAATATGAGTCCTCCAAGCTTCAGTGATTTTGGTAATTGTTCCAGTCATTGGCAGCAGAGGAACTGGAAGGAGGAATTGGCTTTGGCCGGTGAAATATACCTGCTGGAGCGCGTGCTATGGGTGGGTGCTGCTATGGTGACCAGCAAGTTGAGATAAGGCAGGACTTTACCTAGCAAAGACTTATKGGTGACCAGGTTTGGTGGGTTTGGTGACGAAAATGAAGCGATGGCCAGCCAACAAGAGCATATAGGTCYCAGTGGTGGGTAGTATATGGGGCATTGGGGACAAAACGGATGGCACTTTGAGGAGGGCAGCATCCAATTTGCTGAATAGAGTGTTGGAGGCTATTTTGTAAATTACATCGCTGAAGTCAAGGATCGGTAGGATAGTCAGTTTTACGAGGGTATMTTTGGCAGCATGAGTGAAGGATGCTTTGTTGTGAAATAGGAAGCCGATTCTAYATMTAATTTTGCATTGGAGATGTTTAACGTGAGTCTGGAAGGAYKGTTTACAGTCCAACCAGACACCTWGGTATTTGTCCACATATTCCAAGTCAGAACCGTCCAAAGTAGTGATGCTGGGCGGGCAGGTGCGGGCAGTGATCGGTTGAAGAGCATGCATTTAGTTTTACGTGCATTTTAAGAGCAGTTGGAGGCCACGTAACTCATCTGGAGGTTTGCTAACACAGTGTCCAAAGAAGGGCCAGAAGTATACAGAATGGTGTTGTCTGCGTAGAGGTGGATCAGAGAAACTAACAAAGCAATGCCTAAATATTTTTTATTTAACCAGGCAAGGCAGTAAAGAACAAATTCTTATTTTCAATGACGGCCTAGGAACAGTGCCTTGTTCAGGGGCAGAGCGACAGATTTATACTTTGTCAGCTCGGGGATTCGATCTAGCAACCTTTCGGTTGCCTGCCCAAAGCTCTAACCACTAGGCTACCTGCCGCCCCGATATGGCCCATCATCATCAGAGTCTAGTGGGGCCTCTCTCTTCCCTGCTGTAGGTCTCTGGTTGCCTATACTCTGGTTGCTGTACTATGGGCTGGCCTGTGGCTTTCTTGCTCYCTGCTTTTTCATATATTATGTCACAGTAGACTTTCTTTGACTAGACTAGCCTTAATGTTTGACTTGGTAGTTGATTCTTGTTTCAGGCAGTTGTCGTTATCAGCTAGTACTTAAGTTCATACATGCAGTTGATTTTATATCAAGGGGATGCAAGACGTGAAGCAGCTGTTTTAAAATCCAGCTGTTTGTACACTGATAWTACACCTGATACCTGCAACTTGTGCTTCCAGTTTTGGCCAGGAGATGGAGCTAAATATCATATTATAACCACATGCACTATAGTGGCTCAACATAACGGCAGTGTTATTCAACCCTCTTCCTGGAGAGCTGCAGGGTTTTGTTCAAACTCGACACTAACACACCTAATTCAGCTAATCACTAGTCGTCAAGGTGATTTAGTGTTGGGTTGTAATATAAACCTGTATTGGTCTCTAGGACTAGGGTTAAAGACCATTACAGGGAGGTTTTTTAAGGGTGTGTGACTCTGTGGGCCGGTTTCCCGGACACAGATTAAGCTTAGTCCTGGAATAAAAAGCAGGCTCAAAGGAGATTATCAACTGACCAGGACTAGATTTAATCMGTGTCTTGGAATCTGGTTTCTGTGTGCGTTGGTGTCTCCTAACCTGTTGTTCTGTTGATGACATTTCCTWTAACACATTGACCTGACTCCAACACTCTCCACTGCCCTGAACCAGTCAGCTCAGCTTCGTGTTCCCCTGAGTGCAGAGTGGACCAACACCGTTAAAACACAGGTCCTCCCTTCAAAGACCACGCCCTGGTCAAATCATTCTGTTATATGTCGTATCCAACTGTCAAGGTCACGACCTAATCTGTGCCTGTTGTATTTGATTAAACCAAGACCTTGTCCAGAGAATATAACCAGTCAGCAGCCCTGTCATGGTCTATGTAGTCATTAAAAAAATAAACATTTTACGAGACAATTTAACTGTTATCGACCTCCTAACCATCTTTGGGGTGCGTGTGTGTGTGTGTGTGTGTGTGTGAGAGAGAGATAATTTATCTATTATTTTGGGAAGTTCTTTTTATGGAGTGTTTATTAAAACAAACACAAGTACGCAAATAGCATACACAAAACTATAGTGCAGTAAACATAAGATTCACATCAGGAGCATTGAGATGTGATGTCATTAAATAGTTCCTCTGTCTGCTCTGCTCTGGCAGGAAGGAACTGCTACAATGTGGAGCCCTGAGTCCAGAGAGAGACCTGTACCTGGGGAAACTGGCCCTCACCAAGTTCCCCAAGAGCCCCGAGACATGGATACACAGGTAGGACTGGTGGGGGGGGGTGGAGTTTCCACGTTACCATCCTTTTGGTCACTTTTAGCTAGTTAGCTGTAACCTGCACCAAATCTCCAMGATTTTTCATTCATAGGTTGTTCTCATCTTCTTAAATGAAGCAATTTTGTTTTCAGTGTATGGGGAAGCTATATGTTTGGAACATTGAATCGCAGTATCAAATRGTAATACATATATAGAATCTCAATGCACAAGTATCGTGATATGGTATCGTGAGYTCCCTGGTAAWTCCCAGCCCTTGTAACTGTGGTGGTTTTACGATGCACGTCTCGTCGCCAGTGGACCAAAATACAGTGTATATATACAAAAGTATGTGGACACCCCTTCAAATGAGTGGATTTGGATTTGGCTATACAATTCTATATATGTTGTATATATGTTGTATATTGACTATACACAGACACAATTCACACACAGACGCTCTTTCACACTCTTCACACGCAGCTGCTACTGTTCTGTTTATCTATCCTGATTGGCTAGTCACTTTTTCCCTTACCTAAATGTACATCACCTCAACTACCTCGTACCTGTTTTTATTTTGTCCAAATTTTCTTCTTCTGCATTGTTGGAAAGGGCTCGTAAGCAACAGGTGGGGGATGGGAGAGGGGGGGATGGGTGATGGAGAGAAAAATGGTGGAGAAGGACAGAGAATAAGAAAGAGCGAGAGAAACAGAAAGAGGGAGAAGGCGATGAGTAAGATATTTATTTTGAGACTGAATAGACCAGGTCAGCCTAATTCCCACAGTTTACCAGAGAGAGGGAGGTAGAGCTATATTACCCCCCAACATCTGTGCCATGCAAGGTCATGGCGTGGCTGTTGTGTGGGAATTGTTACATCCTGTCATTGTGTGCTGCCTGCCGGTGAGGAGGTTCCAGATGGGYGTTCCACCTCTGGCTCAGTGGTCTTCCATGTCAGGTCTGTAGTGGGGTCGCCCCCAAAAAKCTCAAACAAAAAAAGTTATAATAATCTGTAGTCTTAAAATTATGCTATGGGACAATATATATATTTTAAAGATAATTAGAAAAATACAACTTATCAAGTAAATGTATTTATTGGTTTATTTTAATTTTAATAAGAGATGAAAATCTATCTAAATGTAACATTTTTAAGGTTTTTGCGGTGGGGTTGCGGGATTGTTTTTGCCCAAAAAATGTGGTCCTCATAAATTAGAGGAAAAAGAACACGTTTGATTACCACTGATCTAGCAGTAGCATTTTTTTTGGTTACTACATGATTCCATATGTGTTATTTCATAGTTTGGATGTCTTCACTATTATTCTACAATTTAGAAAATAGTAAAAATAGAGAACCTTGAATGAGTAGGTGTCCAAACTTTTGACTGGTACTGTGTGTGTGTGTGTGTGTATACAGTGGGGAGAACAAGTATTTGATACACTGCAGGTTTTCCTACTTACAAAGCATGTAGAGGTCTGTAATTTTTATCATAGGTACACTTCAACTGTGAGAGACGGAATCTAAAAGGATGCTGAAAGTCCGTATTGCCCAGCGACAGTCCACTGAAACCTGAAGCATCTGCAGAAGTCTGTTATGGAGGAAGTGTGTCCAAAACTACCCTGCTGAAGTGGTGTGCAAAACCTGGTCAATTGAACTACACGGAATACGTATGATTCTCTGTAATTGCAAACCAACAGGTTTCTGGTA
>NW_019943127.1:158697-161233 GCF_002910315.2 Salvelinus sp. IW2-2015
AATCCTGAAATCAATTGTATGATTTTAAGTAATTATTTGCATTTCTTGCATGACATAAGTATTTGTACCCTACAACCAGTAAGAATTTCCAGCTCTCACAGACCTGTTGTTTTCTTAAGAACCCTCCTGTTCTCCACTCATTACCCTGTATTAACTGCACCTGTTTGTGAACTCGTTACCTATATAAAAGACACCTGTCCACACACTCAAGTCAAACACCACTCAGACATCGTCCAAATGCCAAGACCCAAAGAGCTGTGTAAGGACATCAGGTAAAACTTGTAGCCTGACTCGCACCAAGGCTGGATGGTACAGGACAATCAGCAAGCAGCTTGGTGAGGAGGCAAACGTTGGCACAACTTATTAGAAAATGGAAGTTCAAGATGATGTGTCAAATCACCCTCGGTCTGGGGCTCCAGCAAGATCTCACCTCGGTGGGCATCAATGATCATGGAAGGTGAGGGTATGCCGAACTACACCGGCAGACCTGGTCAATGACCTGAAGAGAGTTGGGCCACAATCTCAAAGAAACCATTAGTAACACACTTACGCCGTCATGATTAAAATCCTGCAGCGCAGCCAAGTCCCCTGCTCAGCAGCCGCCATTCAGACTCTGAATTTCCAACTGACATTTGGTGATCCCAGAGAGTATGGGAGAAGTCCATGTGGTCTGATGAGACAACATTAGGCTTTTGGTTCTAACTCAACTCGCGTGTTGGAGGAGAAGAGAAGATGAGTACACCCAGAACCTCCCAACCGTGAAGCATGGAGTGGAAACATCTTCTTTGGGATGCTTTTCTGCAAAGGGACAGGACGACTGCACGTATTGAGCGGAGGATGGATGGGCAAGTTATCGCGAGATCTTGGCCAACGACTCCTTCCCTCAGTAGAGCATTGAAGATGGGGTCGTGGCTGGGTCTCTCCACGATGACAACGACCCGAAACACACAAGCAGGGCACTAAGAGTGGCTCCGTAAGAGTCTCAAGTCTGGAGTGTTCTGTACCAAATATTAAGTTCTGCTTTTCTGATGTATCAAATACTTATGTCATGCAATAAAATGCAAATGAATTACTTAAAAATCATACAATGTGATTTTCTGGATTTTTGTTTTAGATTCCGTCTCTCAWAGTTGAAGTGTACCTATGATAAAAATTACAGACCTCTACATGCTTTGTAAGTAGGAAAACCTGCAAAATCGGCAGTGTATCAAATACTTGTTCTCCCGACTGTGTATATATATATATATAATAGATATAACACACAGTGCTTTCAGAAAGTATTCAAACGTCTTGACCTTTTCCACATTTTGTTACGTTAAAGCCTTTTTCTAAAATTTGTTAAAATAAAACAAATCTCATCAATCTACCCCATAATGACAAAGCAAAAACCAACAGCCCTAACTCCAAACGACCCCTCATCTTACCAGCAAAGGGTTTAGCAGCGTGAGAAGACTGCGATGGCCCCATGTGTACAGAGAAAAGCTATGGGAGTTGATATTTCACTGAAGTAGCCATCTTTTGTTGATGTTATCCATGTTGTGTTAGTGTCCTGGCTCTGTTGTTTAACCAGATGCTTAGGTTGTGGTTGGTTCTGTGTTTAGGGCTGTTGTTTTGGGAGCCAGCCGAGGGTGATTGAAGTGTGTGTGTGTGTGCCTGCGTGACTCCAACATGTCCCCTGTGTTTTCAGGCGCTGGATACTACAGCAGGTGTTACGGGAGTGCTCTTCCCCCGGGCCGGACAGGAAGGAGCAGGGGGACGGTGATCGGCGTGACGCGGCAGAGAAGACGCGTCTGAGTGAGCACCTCCACAGGGTTCTACACGAAGAGATGAAGGTGTGTGCCGACGCCGCCGGCCGTTACCCTAGCAACTACAATGCCTGGTCGCACCGTATTTGGGTCCTGCAGAACATGGCCCCGGGCAACCTCAAGGTAGGAGTAGGACTAGATGGGCTCTACATATGTCTCTCTCTCGCTCTCTCCCTTGTTTCTTTCTCRATCTTCATCTCTCTCAGCTTCTTAAATATAGRCTATGTTAATTGTACACGGTCTCAGGTTAAAACAACCGCTCTTTCAATGTAACCTCTCTGGGTTCTAGCCAGGCAGGCAGCTAGCAGGTCTTATACTGCCAGGAAGGTAAGGAATCCTGACCGACCGMCCGGCCGCTCTGTGTGTCAGTCAGTAGGGTTTATAGTGTATCACCACCAAGGACAGTGTGTCTCCAGCCTCTCTGCCTCACATCTCATCTCTCTCTGGCCTGTCACTGTGCTGTGTGACCATGACGATAAGACCTTTCTGGTCCATTGAACTGATCTGGGAACAGCCAACCCCCCAGGACCGAGCCCTAGGGATTTAAAGGTGTATGGAGAGTGTTTTGTTGTGGCTCAGTGAATCCATGGCTTGTTTTTAAGCCGCAGTGGCATTCCCAGGATATGGAGTGATGCAATGGTAGGACCAGGGATATGGAGCTATGGTAGGACCAGGGATATGGAGCTATGGTAGGACCAGGGATATGGAGCTATGGTAGGACCAGGGATATG
>NW_019943127.1:161307-163141 GCF_002910315.2 Salvelinus sp. IW2-2015
TATGGATATGGGTTTGGCCAGGAGATAGGGAGCAATATGTAGGGCCAGGGATAGAGTGAGCTCCTTATGGTAGGACCAGCGGATATGGGAGCTATGTAGGACAGGGGATAGGGAGCTATGGTAGGGCCAGGATGGGAGCTATGTAGGACAGGGACTAGGGAGCGATATGCTAGGGACCAGGGATATGGAGCATATGTAGGAACCGGGGATATGGCGCTATGGTAGGACCAGGGATATGGAGCTATGTAAGGGACCAGGATATGGAGCTCATGTAGACCAGGGATATGGAGCTATGTAGGCCAGGATGATGGAGCTTATGGTGAAGACCAGGGATATGAGCCTAAGGTAGACCGAGGGATATGACCAGCCTTGATGCTAGACCAGGGCGATAGGAGAGCTAGTAGGAACCAGGCGATAGGGAATCTATGGTCAGGACCAGGATTGGAGCCATATGAGACCAGGATATGGAGCGATGGTAGGACCAAGGATATGGAAGCATATGGTTAGGACCAGGGATATGGAGCTATGTAGGGACCAGGAGATATGGAGCTCAATGGTAGGACAGGATAGGGAGCTATGGTGGGCCGGGATAGGAGCTATGGTAGGACCAAGGGATATGGAGCTATGGTTAGGACCCAGGGATAGGGACTCGTATGGTCAGGGCAGGATGGGGAGCTATGGTGACCAGGATAGGGAGCTATGGTCGAGGACCAGGATATGGAGGCTATGGTAGAGAACAGGGATAGAGCTGTCATGTAGGACAGGGATATGGAGCTATGGTAAGCCAGGGATATGGAGCGATCTCTCGGGAATATACGGAGCTATGGTAGGACCAGGGATAGGGAGCTATGGTAGGACCAGGGATAGGGAGCTATGGTAGGGCCAGGGATGGGGAGCTATGGTAGGACCAGGGATGGGGAGCTATGGTAGGACCAGGGATATGGAGCTGCATTAGACACTTCCTGTTATTGGTAAGATGCCCTGCTCTCTGATCAGCCATTGGTGTTTGGGTTATGTAATGGCTGATGACATTTGATTGGTCGAATGTTTCTACAATGTCTTAAAGGTCCCGAACAGTCATTCTGAGTCCCATGTAAAATAGCCTTTTGAGTGACTAAAATATCAACAATAATATTCTTTGTGGGTTAGAAATGCTCAAAATCAACCAAATATTTTTTTATCTTTGCCTGTAGACGAATAGGGTAGACATTTAATTATATTTGCTGACACCCTACAGTATAATGTTGGCACCAATCTATATAAAGCACGCGTAGGGCTGTTAGTGACCATATTACTGCCTCATTGGCAGTCATTAAAAAATAATAATATTWCACCTTTATTTTACTAGGTAGGCCTAGATGAGATCACGTTCTCATTTATAACTGCGACCTGGCCYAGATAAAGCAAAGCAGTGCTACACATGGAATAAACAAACGTGCAGTCAATAACACAATAGAAAAGTTTACATACAGTGTATGCGAATGAAGTAAGATTAGGGAGGTAAGGCAATAAATAGGCCATAGTGGCGAAATAATTACAATTGAGCAATTAAACACTGGTGTGATAGATGTGCAGAAGATGAATGTGCAAGTAGAGATACTTGAGTGCAAAGGAGCAAAAAAAATAWWWATATTAATATGGGGATGAAGTAGTTTGGTGGGCGATTTACAGATAGGCTATGTACAGGTGCAATGATCTGTAAGCTGCTCTGACAGCTGATGCTTAAAGTTAGAAAGGGAGATATGAGTCTCCAGCTTTCGTGATTTTTGCAGTTCGTTCCAGTCATTGGCAGCAGAGAACTGGAAGGAAAGGCGGCTAAAGGAGGAATTGGCTT